>NW_007256980.1:10928-71539 GCF_000164805.1 Carlito syrichta | reverse complement strand
CATTTGTTAGTAGGCATGATATCTGTCACTACCATCTGAGGAACTCAGTAGGTGATGCAAGGTAATCTGGGGCAAGACAGCCTGGTCAGCCTCCACAGCTCATGGTGGAGAGAGTCTGGATATGCACAGAGAGGGTGCTGTAGGTGGAATGTCAGTCTTTGATGAATTGCCCAAATCTCTTAAACTATGATGTCCCTGAATCCTCTGAACCAGCAGAACAGCATTCTCTTGCTTGGAGTTGTTGGTTCAACTTAAATATTAATTAATTTGAGTGATGATAATATCTGAATATTTGTTCCCTCAAAAACTCATGCTAGAATTTGGTTGCCACTATACCAATTCTGAGAAGCAGAGAATTTAGCAATAATAGTGTTGTGAGTGTACTGCCATTATGAATGAGATTAACACCACTACTAAGGGGTGATTCTGGCATCCTTTTGCCTCTGTTACCCCTTCCACCATAGGATACTTCAGCTAGAAAATCCTTACTAGACATGAAAGTTCTTGTTTCGGACTTTACAGCTCCAAGACTGTGAGTCACTAAGGGCTGATTCATTATAAATTACACTGTCGCAAGCATCTTTTTAAAATAACAGCACAAACGAGATTCAAAGAGTTGGACTTTATAATGCTATTTCCACTAGACTATTGACTGAATATTTAATTTCATCAAACTCTAATAAATTCTAAGGTTACATAATAGTCAGATGTGCAGAAACATTGGGGGAAGATAATAAACATGCAAATATAGATGTCATAAAACATGAAGAAATTAATTTCACAAGGTGAAAGTGGCCAGTGAGGACTAAAACTATTTGAATCAAATGAGACCGGGATATTATCATTTATACTTAGTATTGAGAATGCTACTCATACTAGTGAGAGAAGTTCATAGAGTTGGCTGAGTAAAACAAATTAGAACAAGTTAAAAAGAGTTAAACTGGTAAGATGGAAGAAATGCAGTGTGCTCCATTTTTTCAGTTTATTTACAAAATGCAATGTATGGGTTATATTTTAATGGGAGGTTGGATCAGTGATATTGAAGTACGTTTATTGAGGGTTGGTTGCTAATAAAATCACTCAGGAGATGCCCTGATATAGGATTGAGAAGGTGATGTTGATTGTTTTGGTGTCCAGAGCTACCTTAGTTGCTAACACCTGTTGATGACTTTCTTTGCTAGTTTTTGTCCAATGTCTGTGATATCTGTGATGCACTCATATATAACTCTTTGAGAAGAAGAAAATTGAAAAAGCGCAGATGATATATTACCTCACCTTTCTTACCTTATTCCACTGTGCCACTTATTCCACTTTTGAGAGGAAAGGACTGAGGTATGTCTCCTACAAAAAAACTGGTTCAACTTAAGAGGCTTCCCCTTGAAAAAAGGAACTCCGGTGTTTGCTCAGAAATCACATGGGCCTAAATAAGGAAGTTCTCTGCTATATTTTGTGTTTATTTATTGACAGTGCTCGTAAATGTATTTTAACTAATATAATATTGTATTCAGCCTTTATCATTTAACTTTTATGTAATTTAGCAACACTTCCCCTCAGTTATCATTATGTGGGGTGTTCTGAAGATTCTCTGTGATCCCCTGGGAGTTTCTAAAAAAACAAAGCCTTCAGGAGGAAGTGAATCCTTCACATGTGCAGCCCCATGAAGCCATCCATTATCATGCCCACACTCAGCCTTAAGTTACTTGATAATCAATTCTGATTTAATATTCTAAGTGTCACATGTGGCATTTGACAGTGTCTACAGAGGATCCGAATTTACTTAAGTTCAGTTTATTGCTGCAGGCATCCACCTTGTTCTGTAGCATAGTTGTGGATAATCTCTAGGAGGATGTTTACATGCATCATGTCATCGTCCCAAGTGCATCCACCAAGAGGTTGACATCGATCATCAAGCAGATGGAATTGCTCAGATGGTGTATAACAAATACCATCATATCGAATGATCAAAGTGGGGCTCTCCCCCATCCAAGGTCACTTAGGTTCTTGTCTCTGGTTAATATGCAACCTCCAAAGGAGTTCAGTGTGGACACTTGAGAGTCTGTATTTAAGGTGTCAACTCACATTTTTAGGGGAAGCTATTGCTTCTGTGCAGATACAGTGCATACACTTGTCTTTCTTGTCCTAAGAGCCTCATCCAGAACAACCTCCAAAGAGCTAACCGTGTCTCTAATCCAACTACAGGACATCATAAATACCATCACAGATGGCCAAGGTCTCCACTGCTCTTAAGGAGACTCATAATAGGATTCATCATAAGTTACTGATCTTTTATAGACCTGGACCTGTCTCAGAAGATTGGAGACCTTCCCCTCTGGGAAGGGGCATATAAATGTAGGATTTGGATGAGCTCTTCCCCGATACACGCCTTATAGTCCTGAAAGAAAAGTACAAGTGAAAATATCCTCAAATACTTTCTTTCTAAAGGGCATTATTTCCAAGAATCTACGTAAACAACCTCTGATATTTCCAGATAATTCAGAATTGCTATGTCATGGGAACAATAAAAAGCAAATAAATGATATGTCAATGTAGGTCCATCTATGTTATCATATTTAGGACGCTGGTGCAGGCTGTTGATTGTGGAGAAGGCTGCGCATGTGGGCCAGACATGTGCAGGGATGCTGTATTCCTTCTGCTTAATACTGTTCTAACTCTAAACCTGCTCCATCACCTTATGTTAAAGTCGAGGCAGAGAGATTTTGAAAGATAGTAGGGCTAATTCTTAAGAAATATAGTTTGACTTACCATGTGATAAATGTCTAGCCACAAATTATCAATCAGATATGAAAGCTCACATAACTATTAATATCTACACAATTTTTTAAGTGTAATCGGCTGCTACCTTTCCCTGCTCTCTGAATTTTGCTAATAGAATGATTTTTAAGTGGAATATTTTCTACATAGAATGCTATTCATTCTACAGTTGTTTTCCTGTTTTACTTTCATCCATAACATAACCCATTTTCCAAGTTTCATTTGCTTTTTTTCACCTCAGTCCAGGACAACTGCCTTCTCTTTCAGGATTTTAGACACTCTCAGCATGTGGTTTTTCACACTGTCTCTTGCACCATAATATGTGGCCGTGTCCTCAGGGCTCAGCATGTTAAGTTCCATGTGGGCTGTGTTTATAGATGTATCACTGGTCATGGTGACTCTGCCCTGGAACTTCTGTGTGTAGCTTGTGCTACCAGTACCAGGGTAGACCCATCTCATCCACTCAAGGCCTTGTCCAGGGGTCTGTCGCACCCAACTTATAACAAGGATAGTGAGGGTGTATCCAGAAACCGTGCAGGAGACCTTCACTCAGGCCCCAGGTTTCTTCACCTCAGGCCCAGACTGCCACAGCTGAACCTGGGAGTGGACACCTGCAGAAAGGAGACAGAAGTGGACAAAATTCCCCTTGACTGACCCCAGTCTTCTCCTTAACCCTGGGGCATGAGAACCCCTCATCTGTAGCTGCTGCTGCCACCATGAAGAGAATCTTCCAACTCCAGTCCATGGTGAGGGGGATTCTTTGGAGGAGAGCTTTGATATTCAGTTGATGTTCTTAGGACACAGATGTATCCATATTTACCCTAGTAACTCTCAAGTTATTTGCATATTTATGAGGCAGGACATTTTATAGCTCAAAACGTTATCCAGCATGAGATAGAGAAGATAAACGACACAAGGACCATGCAACTGTGGATGCTGTGATCCAAGTTCTCATACATGTTTAATGATGTGTAACCACTGTTATGCCCAGAACTCCATGATCACATAATTTCTCTAAGAAACAAATGCCCAAAGGACACGTCCTCAAAACAATTCCATGTTCAAATGACCCTCAAATAGCCTTAACATTTACTGAGATTTTCCCTTTGAAAGTCTAACTCCTGGGATCTCTGTGACTCCTGATATTTGCACACATTGAATTAATACAATCATCCATTTTCTCATTTTAACAGTTAATCCATATGAAGGCACTAGAAAATTTTCTAATTTAATGTGGTTCTCAATGAACATTTGGTTTCATAAATGCTCCAAATAAAATAAAATGCATAAATTCATGTCAGTACTCCTTGCTAAATTTTTATTTAAACTTTTTTAAATTAATTTTTTTGATTTTAAAATTGTGGGGTACAATTCATGGTTAGGTATACAAATATCCATTGTGCAGGTATCCTTGTTGATGAAGTGTGCCCTGCCTTTACTAGGCTGTTTTTTCTCTACTGCCACTTCTACCTCCCTGCTCCCCCTGTAGTTTTCCGCTACTGTTGATCCCTTTTTTATAGTATTATCATAGTTGTTCAAGGTCCACTTATGAGCGAAAACATGTGTTACTCAGTTTCTGTGAAACATCACTCAGCACTATAGACTCTAATTCTATCCAGGTTCCCGTGAGGTTCATGATTTTGTTCTTCTTTATGACTGTGCAATATTCCACTGTGTATATGTATTACAATTTTTTATCCAGTACTTTTTTTGATGGGAGCACGGTAAATTCCGTGTTTTGGCTATTGTGAACAATGCTGCAATAAACATATGTGTGCACATATCTTTTTATAGAGTTATTTGAGTTATTCCTGGCATATACCTGTAACGTTTGGAGATACCAAAAGAGGCACAGGACAAAGGGCTGGTATAAACCAAGAGTTTATTGGGGGAGAAACACCCGGGCGAGGTCCCATGGTCCAGAAAGATGGGCCAGGGAAGTAGCGCCCAAGGAGGTGCAGGCTTGGGTTTTTAAGGGTGCTGTATTCGGTGAGGGTGCTGGGGGCGACAGTGAAGCAGGGAGACAAAGCGTCACATCCGGTGTGGGCTAGAAAGTTTCTGTCTGGCCCTTCTCCGCTGCTGCTGGCAGGTTCCAGGAAGCTGTTATGTGGTTTGTGGGTTTGGGGTAGAGGGCCTCATAGGGGATCAGTGGGTGGAGGGGCAGATGGGAGAAGGTGAGTGCTGCTTCTCCCTGAGCCTAACAATACCCAGTAGGGGTGTGCCAGGTCATATGAAAAGTCGACTTTTAGAACTTTTAGGAATTGCTGCACTGTTTTCCACAGCAACTGTACTAGTTTACCTTCCCTCCAACATTGTAAAGGTGTTCCATTTTAGCCACATCCTTTCCAGCATCTATTTTTTGAGTTATTGATGGTGGCCATTCTGCCAGGAGTTAAGTGGCATCTCAGAGTAGTTTTAATTCGTATCTCCGTGTTGACTAGCGAGGCTGAACGTTTTTTTTTTGTATCTATTGACTGCTCATATGTCTTCTAAACCGAAAACCTCAAACTCTAAGAACCTCAGAAAATGTACATGACACTCTTATGGAAATTGGAACTGCAACCAATTCCTGATCAAGTCCCTAAGTGCCCATGAAATAAGAGAAAAGATAGACAAGTGGGACCTTATTAAACTGACAATCTTCTGAAAAGCCAAATAAGCAATAAAAAGAACAGGGAGAGAGCACAGAGACTGGGAAAAAATATTTGCCAACTCCATGTCTGACAAAGGCCTAACATCTAGGATCTACAAGGAACTCAAAAGTGCTGAAAAGATTTTTTTAAAAAATCCATATTACAAAGTCGGCAAAAGATATTTATAGACAGTTCTCAAAGAAAGACACATTATAACTTTTCATAGCATTTTTTTTTTAGATAAAGAAGACCCAGGCCCTGAGACGAACCCTTTTGTCCTTCAACCTCCTGTACACCTGCTCTGGGACTGGAGACTGGCATGGGTAGATTCAGTGCACCCGCTGCTTCCCAGGCCCTACCCTGCAGTGAGGTTCCTGTCAGGGATCATAGAACATTTTTCTTTCTCTAGCTCAGTAAAATAAACCGTGCCCACATTCAGAATACACCTTCGATTACACCATATGTTTCTGCAACATCACCTGAAACAGTGAGTTTTCCTAACCAAAATCAGAGAAGTCTCTTTTTCATGAGTTCAACGAAGGTATAACTGAAACCGGTCGGGAACCCCTCACAAGGGCTTCCTGATGCATTGGTGCAGTTAACCACACAATAAGTCAGATGACACAAATATGTAAACATGCACACACAATCAATAATTTTAAAATAAATAGGCTACTAACTTTTTCTTCCTTGTGTCTAGGACATTACAGGTGCATTCTCCACACTGACACTAGGTTTTATGATTTTTTTCTTAAAACAGACCTGAAGAACACAGGTTAAAGTGGATACCTGGAATGTGCATGCATGTTGGGCTCATATGTTCTCTTTTGGGAACCATTCAGATGCCCCATGATAAATGAATTTAAGGTCAAGGAGGAAGAGTCCCAACCTTGGTATGGAAGTTGTGGGTATCAGGGGCTTCAAAGTGCTCTACTTTCCTGAACTTTTTCTCTTCTGCTCTCCTTGGGTTTCCCTAAATTGTCCTCCCCAGATAGTCTATATGTTTCCACATGTTCATCTTTAATCCAGATTAATTATACCCATGAGGGGGCAATGGGTGGGGCAGGGGATCATTATACGTTGTCACAACTGAATCCCAGTGGTGTTTGGCCTTCCTCCTCTGAGCTGTGACCTTTACAAAGATTCTCCAGATGTACAGATGCTTTTCACGCTTTTCTCTATCCACTTTCCTGGCTGAATCTTACCCTTATTGGCTAAATTATTTATTTACATTATAAAGGGATGCTGGAGGAAGAGGTCTGCAATAATTATTATCTTTCCCCTCATGGAATATGATTACCCAAAAGTCCTTCCCCTGGATAGTCTGTTTGGGGAAGCCTCTGGAAATATTTTCCAGTGTTCAGTCCTGAGAATTTCAGAACCATTAGGACATCTATGTGCACTGTCATCTTGAGAACCTGTAGGGTCCTGAATGAAAAGTCACTAGAGTGTGGTTTGTGGGGACCCCAGGATCTCCCCCTCTCACAGTAGTCTATACCTGTTCTCCAGAAATTCATAAGCACCTTGTAAGTGCTGCCAACTGTTTGAATCTCCAGAGTTTCTCTTCCTCATATTCTGGTCTCCCTGGGATTTGGGATTTACTGGACTCTCTTGTTTGTGAAGGAGGTGATTTCTGCTGTAATTACAGCATATAAACGGATTGAAAAGAATTAGTTTTTATATATTCTGATATTTCTTGATGTAAAGACACGATGATGCTTCAAAAATCTTGACATGGTGGAGCAAAAACCAAAAGTATCCTGATAATTTTTTACCTATTACCTGAAGCAGAAATTTTCTCTCATGTATAAGGGACACATGGACTGCTATAACTGAACATGCAGAGACACAGAGGTACAGAAAAGCAGAACACTTATAAGAAAATATCAACAACTTCAATCTTCTTCCAAGAAACCTGAAATTCAGGAAGTACAGCAGGTGAAAGCCAGTTATTTCTCAAGGTCTGTTGTGTTCTGAGGGATGTCTCCACCTTTGCCCTTAGTGGGTGCCCTGGCCTTCACACTTAGAATGAAAATGTATCCCTTAAACCCAAGACACAGCAAGAAAGCTGTTCCCAGGTGAGGTGAAGAAGAGAGGAGAAAATGAAGGTGTCCTCAGCTACCCAGGATGTGTCAGATCTCAAGGACAAGTCACCTGTGAGGGCAGTTGTTTATCTGTTAAAAACATTACCTCAGTTCTGCCCTTTGGAAGCTTTGACTATGTGGAGAGCATAAGGAGGCTGCTTTTTTCCCTACTGTCCATCCATGATGCTTCATAGAAAATTAAAATGAAAGGTTGTTATACACAGAATTGCATCCCAACAAAATTAATATATTGGAGTATTACCCACAATATTAATGTATTTGGAGAAAGGATTATAGGAGGGGAAGTAATTAAGGTTGAATAAGATAATGAATGTGAGATTCTTGTCTGAAAATATTGTTAGTTTTAAGAGGAAGATTTCTCTCACTTTCTCCCTCCTTCCTGTTGGGAGCCAACATCCATAGCTACACAGCTGAGGCCTATGAAGGCCCATCTAGAAGATCACCTCTGACACAAGGATATCAGTAACACGTATAGTGCTAGCGTATGAATAGTGACCAGTGTGCATATATGGCAGCAAAACTTATATCATTAGGATATAAATCTCTTAAGCAGGTTAGAATACACCTTCTGGAAAGCTTCACAGTAGAATTATTTTGTGTCTCCATGTCTTTCTAAGTTTCATTTCTTTCTAAGACATTCTTAAGTTTATGCCTCCCAGAAGTAACCATGCAGCTTTTGTTCCTATAAGTCAAAATTGCTTTAATAGTTTTGTTTTCTTGCGTCTAGTCAGGCAGAACGTTCCTAGTTTCATTACGTGCTGAAACTCTTAGCCTGCCTCCGCCCCGGCCATCGTCATGGCAACCGTGCATTTCATTGTCCAAGAGTGTGATAGCTACTATTTGATTTATTAGAGCAGACCCTCTAGCAGGAAGTTTTAGAATAATATATATATACACTTAGAGTTTTACTCACATTTTATAGTACACTGAGTGAATCTGTGCCTGCTGCTTTGTCTCCTTCTGCCTGGGACTTGCCCTCTAATACCTGTGTATGGTACTAATGAAATTCACTCATGGGCCTATTGGAGAGTGGAGCCTAGGTACCTTCACTTACTCTTGAATTTCAATCTTGCACTATGAATTTCTGCTTGGAGGTGTCGACTTCGGTGTCCGGTAAACTTCAATGGTAAGGTAAGCATTGGGTTTGTCGTTCACTGCAGTTAATGTTTTCTGCCTCTCACTATTTAGCATTTCACGAGGGACTCTGGAGTACAGTGTCTGTGACAGGCTTTGAAGATTTAAAGTTTAAAACTTGCAGGATACTGAGACTAGCGCCTCTCTACTTTCTTCTTCTGACTAATGTATGTTCTATCATTTTATTACATTATAATAGGTATTTGGAGATAATTTTTAGTATACAACATTTATGGCTGGCATAAGTTTTGTACTTAGGAATTGTCTCCTGATATGCTTGTGCATGGCATATAGAGATCCAGTCATGGGTGTATCGGGGGACAAAACCTTGGCATACTTTTCACTTTTATAGGAAACATATATTCACATAGTAAGTTGGGGGATGTTGATACCAGTGTCTTACCCTTCCATATTCTATATGGATTTAGGGTTTGAGGAACACTGTACTCAACGTTCCTATCTCTTCACTCAGTTTATGCTTAGTTAAACTGTAATCTTGATGTACAATAAAATTAATGTATGCTTGCATGGGAAACATTATGCTTAATTAAATAGTAAAATTTAGTTATTATTACGGTTATTCATTGTATTAAAATAATAATAACTGTTCATGAAAGTTTTGTGAAATCATCATGTTTCAGGGAGTTTGTTATCCATTGTACTTAAAACATGTGAATTTTGTAATGCAAATTTCCACATATATTGTGTGCATCATTGGAATCATGCGCCCCCAGCAGAAATATTTCATACTGCTGGAGATCTTGAAAAATGGTGTAAATTCTGGTGTAGAAATGAGAATAAATGGACTCAGTCCTGATCAGACTGATCCCAGAAGAACTGCCTCGGAGTGGTTTCTTCTCGCCGCTTCCTGACTCTCTGGTGCGGTTCCAACCCCCTCATAGGTCAGAGCTGGACTCCGACACCTTCCCTTCTTTCCCTTAGTGTCTTTTCCTCTCGCTCACTCTTTCTCTCTTTTCCTCTTTCTCTGTTTTATATGAACACACAGTTGTCATGCTGAAATCTACAAGTCATGATAATTGCCCTCACAACAAATTATATTATGTAGCATCATGATCTTGGCTTTCCTAGCTTCCAGAACTTTAAGAAAATTAATTCAGATATTTAAATCATCCAGCGCATTGCATTTTATTTTTGCAACCAATATACCTGAGATACTTTGTGAGAATGAGATATGAATGTGTCCTTTATTGCCTCTAATGTCTTTGTTGCTTTGGAACTGGGTGATGGGCTAGAGAAAAATTTACTTTTGAGGTGAGTTTAACTATATCAATATTTCCCTAAAGAAATTATACAAATATTGTTGTGAATGGTGAGTCTGACAGGGGTTAAGAAAACAAAGAGGAGAGCATAAGAGTACACTCCTATCCTCTTAGAGAACACACACATAACCAAGATAAGAATGTTGGTAGAAATATGGATATTAAAGGCACTTCTGTTGAGGTTTCTGATGGAAACAAGGACAATAATATTGGCAACTTCAGTAAAGGCATTTCTTGTTAAAAATTATCAAGTCGCTTGATTTAATTGCATTTTTTAAATTATATTGTGAAAGGTAGAACATTAATGTGATAAAATTGGACATTTATCTGAGCTAATTTCGAACCTAAGTGTGCAAGGAGTATTTCAGTTATTCTTGACGACTTGTATTAATTTTAAAAAGTATTAAACTGAACTGAAAAGAGAAATATATACGAAACAGAAGTGAACCATAAAGAAAAATATATACAAAACACCCAAGGCATAAAGAAATATATTTTTACCATTTCACATTTTTTATAATGGTAAAGCACATGTAATATAAAACTTGCCATGTTCATAATTTTTCAGAATTCAATTCAGTGGCATTACTTAGATTTTCAATGCTGTATAGTCATCACAATTATCTTGTCACTCAGCTCCCATTTATATTTTCCACAGTCACCCATCCAGACAGGTAAAAGTCACAGACACATTTTCCAGGACATTCTTACACTACACTAGTCCAATTCTCAAGCAGTGCCACTTCTTGCTGTTGTCTAATTATCTCTAGTTAGGGTATCCTCCTCACTAATCAATCACATATGTGTTGACTTTATGTTATAACAGATTAAGACTTAGCTCAATTCCACATCACTCCCTTCTCCTTTGTCTAATATAGATATGCATCAGTCAACTTTAGCTTGCTTTTCAAGCCTAGTAACACGCTGACACTTGTATATATTTGGCTATGGATTGTGTATATTGACTCCCTACTTTGCAAGATAAGAATATTCACATCTTTATATTTCCCTTTACTATCACTTGCACTGTCTCTCAACTTCAGCTAACTCTATGTATTTTAATATAATTATTAGTAAACTATATAGCAAAATGAAAAAGTTTATTTTGAAGAGGACATTGAGAACATTGCTGAACATTATGTGATGAAGAATTCATGAAAGTGATTCGTGGATTTAATCAATATATTCCAAACAGAAGAAAAAACAGAGCTAAAAAATTGACATCAATTAAACCATACATATATTTTAATTATAGATATATTATATATTATAAATATATCTTAATTATTTCAGAGAAAATAAAAAAAACTTATAAACTCCCCCAGTGACCTACAAAATGAGTGAAAGAGTATATTTGAGAATTTTCACAAGATAAATACCAACAGTGGATCAAACAAAACTCTTGGTGATGGCGAAAAAATTAACAAACAACAAAAATTAGTTCAAGTGAAGAAAATAATTATACATTTTAAAAAGATGTTTTGACATGTTACAGAGGAGATAAGAAATAATGAAAGAAATTAATTACAATTTGGAAACATATGGGATAGAAGCTATAATGGAAAATAAATATGGATTTTAGGCATTACACAATGATATGACAGTGAGAGAAAGAGAGACAGAGATCATAAATATTATCCAAGAGAGAGAAATACATACAGTATTCAAAGAAATATTAGAATGTTATCCAGGAAACTTCTAAAAGATGAGGCAAAATATTGATACAAAAAAAATCCCCAAAATAAATAAATACTAGCCGGGCTTGGTGGCTCAGCCTGTAATCCCGAGCCTTTGGGAGGCTGAGGTGAGTGGATTGCCTGAACCTGCGGGTTCAAGACCCACCTGGTCAGCTGAGACCTCAACTCTACAGTAAATTAAAAAATCAGCTGGGCGTGGTAGCACACGCCTGTGATTCCGGCTACTTGGAAGGCTGAGGCGGAAGGATTGCTGGAGCCCAACAGGTCGAGGTTGTGGTGGCTGGGAGCGGCCACTGCACTCCAGTCTGGGCGACAGAGTGAGACTCCAACTCAAAAATAAATAAATAAATAAATAAATAAATAAATAAATAAATAAAAATAAATACTGAGTAAGATGAGGTCAATGACATGCATCAAGGCACTTCATAATGAAATTGTTAAAGTCAAAGAGATTTTTACAAACATGAAGAAAAAAGTAATATAACACATGAAAGAGAGCCATCTTAAAATAGCAGAATTCTCAGCAGAAATAATTTTGTTCAGAAAGGAGATGGGATTTATAAAATAATATGTGACTTAATGGAGGAACACATTCTCACAAATGTATTCTCATGCATTTTCCAAATTGTGCAAACATCATAGGGTATGCTTACACAAATCTAGATAGTAAGTCCTCCTACACATCTAGCACATGGTACAGCATAATTTTCCTAGGAAACAAATATGTATAGCATGTTAGCATGTTACTTTAATAAATACTGAAGACATTGTAACACTATGGTAAGTGTTGCTGTATATAAAATATTTAACCAGAAAAAGGAAGTAGCAAAAATAAAATATTATAATCGCATGATACCATAATCTTTTACAAGGTCTCTTCTTAACAAAAACATCATTATGTGTTACATGACTTCATTCAAATTGTTAAAACAATATAAAATAAACAAAAAGTGGGCCAACAAAGAACCTATCTGTGGTACAAGTGGGCCGCAGAAGACTATTTAAGAACTTACTCAAACAAGCAAATACTGAATTTATAACTATGAGACATATTGCAATGAATTCTAAATGGTCTCAACCAGGTACACAGAATAATAAAGTATTCTGGCATCTGTCATATGACAATTTTGCTTAGATATTATTTTTCTGTCTCATGCGTTTTGTATTTTTCTCTATCTCTGATAGCATTGCCTTTTACTCTTCTCAGTCTATTGATGTAACTCAGATGAGAAAGCTGAAGACTGGAAAAATTCCAATCTTTCCTTCACCAAATATAATGAATTCTCTCCAGGGTTTTGGGGGTCTTTTATTTCCATCAGATAATGTCCTCTTTCCTAACTAATTTCAAACCACATTTTTTATATACATGAGCCATTGGAGAATCGCCCACTGGTTTCCCCAAATATAGAACCAAAGGATTAGGGCTTCAACCTAAGAGATTTGGAATGGGACATGATCCAGCCTATGACGTCAATCAAAGGACAATAAAAATTCTTATAATTGTTTGTTTCCCAAGAAGGAAAAATGACCCTATAGGAATATGTTCAAGAAAACACCTTAGTGGCAGATAACATCTCAAGTGTAAAAACAGAAATTTCCTTTGTTCTTGTCTGCAGCAAGGATGTTAGAAGAGCTTAAACAAATAAATACATAAATACATAGATACAAAAATAAATAGCAAGATACGTGCACACAGGTAAGATTTTGTTGAGGAGAAAAGTCATTCTTCAGAAAAGGAAGCCCCTCACTGCTCATTCCCTGCACTTTCTTGTGAACTGGGCTTTGTGTGTCCTGACCGCGCCCTGGTGGGCATCAATAACACATACACCCATTCCCCTTCTGCATCTCAGCAGAGAAGTTTGTGTCTGGGTTCACACAGAGGTTCCCTCACTGTGTCTTTCACACAGGAATGTAGGACCATGAATTGTCAAGTCACATAGCTCAGCTGCAAGGAGAACTGGTTATTGCATGTGTCTACCACATGGACACTCAATTCTTGAAGGATGGGTTGTAGTTGGTGGCTCACACTGTGATAGATTTGCCCAATCCACTCCAACCCTTTCCCTTGTTACTGGCATATCCAGTGCCACCAGAAACCACGACTGATAGTGTAACCAAAGATCACGCAGGTGAGAGAGTCTTTAAAGGCTTCACCAGCCCTATTCTGACTTCTTAAGCTCCACCTGACACAGGACAATTGTGGGGAGAGAGCACCTCATTGAGCTTGTGCTGAAATGCACCATCCCAAACCTTTGTGTCTGAATCCTTGAGACACTCACACCTGGGAGTTTCTACCATAAAGAAAAACCACATGTGTGTCATATTGTTGTACGTGGGATCCACAACTCTCAGAAAGTATTTGTCAGGGTTATGAGGACAGTAAATTTAAGAAAATATGCTTGGTGGTTTATTCTGGGTGCCCAAGAGAGGCTTCGCATTTGGGAGGTGCCTTTGATTCTAAATGGGAAGGGGATGAGGGTGGTCCCTATCTTTTGAGTTCACCCTGGAAAGAGGATGCTGGTTGTGCCCTCATGAACTCCATCTTATTTTAAATGAAATCCTTCACCAAGTCCAGAGTCTTACCCTGGGAAAGGAAATATGCTGAAGAAGCTCGTCAAGGAACCAAGTGTGGTCAAGTACCAAGGATGGCTTTACTAGTAGGGTCCTTGCTACACCTACATATTTTTTTATAAACAACCACACACCAAGGGACATCTAATTTGTAAGTGTCTCAGTGAAATGTGTTGGGGCTTCAGGCAAATGTAATAGTCACATTGAACTCAGAAAAAAACTGAATTCAATCCACTGTTTATTATAGTTCAGAATATCATCAGTCATAACTACAGGGAAGTTTCACTTTCCAGGATGAAGTTATTTTAAACAGCAGAGAACTGCCCTCCTAAGACACTGTGAGACTTAGAATTGTGTCTGAGGCCTTCTGTGAAAGCAGTGGCCCATATCTTAATACTCATCCATGTATGACTCTGAAAAAGTAGCATAACCTCTCTCTTCTTCTGGCTAAAATGTTGTAGATTGGGCATTGTGATGACAGCATCAAATCTTTCTCAGAAGTTCAGCACTGGTGAATATTATCTTCACCAATATTAGTGTCATAACACCTATGGGTTCCTGAGAGGACCTCTGTTAGCCCTCACCTCTGAGTGTACAAGGAACATAGATCCTTCCATGACATTCATACCTGTAATAATGGTTAGGCCAAAGATGTTCAGGTCCAGTTTCTTCACACTTATACTGACCGACTCAGAGCTATCTGTCTTTGAAGGGCCCTTTCCTGTATTTAATTACATAAACTAACCATTTAGAATGGGGCATTGCAACCTGGGTATTTGATGTATTTTAAGCAAATTAAACAATAAATAATACATTCCAAGCATTTGGGTAACAGGAGAGTCACAGAATTTCAGTGATTCAGAGTAAGAGAACACACCTGGCTCCTTTTGTTAGAACCAGGACAGGTGTGCTGATGACAGAGCATAAGAGATGGAGTCAGCCCCTCTTACCAGGTAGTTTCTTACTCACCAGGTGTCTTTGCTTTGGGCCTCTTGTCTCAAGAGATGCCAGCATAGAGTATAGCATCCCTATGACAAATGCATCACCTTAAGGTACCTTCATTTCACTGATAGAGCATTGGTAAAATTGAATTTAGGGGACGTGGCAAGAGCACTGGGGAGCAAGTGCTGTAGACAAGATGGTAATCCAGACACTCAGGTCTGTATTGAGTTCCTGACAGGGAAATGCATTGGTCATTCATGATCGGGCAATGGCCACTTTCGTTACCCAATTGTGCATTTGTCATCTACATACATTCTAACATTTGAGTGGATACATCTTTTAAAATGTAGCTCTCTGGAAGCAAGTAAACATATCTCATTATAGTTTAAATTCTCATTTTTATAATGAATAATATTTGATCATTTGTCCTCTTTGCTGAAACATGTATTCAAATCTTCTGGCCATCCCTGAAATGGGAAATTGTATTTTTAGTATTGAGTTGTGCTTTTTGAACACTCTGAATACAAAAATATTACCATACAAATGTTCTGTTAATGTTTTATCTTTGTTCAGGTTTTTTCTTTGTCTATGGTATTGTTTGAATTATTTGTTTGTTAAATAATCAATCCCATGTTTGTTAAATAATAAACCCCGTGTTTTACGCTTTGTTATTTTTGATTTTGGTTTCCTGTCTCACAAATCATTAACTAATTCAAGACCAAACCCTTTAATGTTTTTTAAAGAGTCCTGCAGTACAAGACTTACATTTATATCTGTGACACATATGGAGTGATATTTTTATATAGGGGAAGGTGAGTTCAACTTCATTATTTACCAGGGTCATGTCCAGTTTTCCCAGAAGAAATTTTGAAAAAGTACTATCTCTTTCCAATTAAATATTCTTAATTTCTCTGTTGAAAATTAGTTGATCTGCCAGACTCGGTGGCTGAGCCTGTAATCCCACACCTTTGGGAGGCTGAGGTGAGTGGATTGCCTGAGCCCGCGGGTTCGAGACCCGCCTGGGTAGGCGAGACCTCATCTCTACAATAAAAAAAAAAAAATAGCCGGGTGTGGTAGCGTGTGCCTGTAGTTCCAGCTACTTGGAAGGCTGAGGCGGAAGGATCACCAGAGCCACCCCTGCACTCCAGTCTGGGCGACAGTGAGACTCCAACTCAAAAAAAAAGAAAGAAAGAAAGAAAGAAAATTAGTTGATCATAGGAATTTATATCTGAGCTCTCTTTTCTTTTTATGGATATATGTCTGTCCTTATTCCAGTATCACCCAATCTTCATTATTGTCGCTCAGAGTAAATTTTAGCATCAGGAAATATGAGTCCTTTCCATACAAATAGTGGCCCCTGTATGTTTGTCTCATGTTGTTTACTTTGTCACAGCAATATAGACCCCATTAGCTCAAAAACATGTGAGTTCCAATCCCAAATACATTCAGTAATTTTAAGCATAATCATAATAAATATATGTTTAGACCTTCAAACCTGCCTCCTCTGCATGTTCTGTAAGGCCACACCCGGGCTCAGCTAGCCATGAATAAAAAGAATCCTGGGGCTAAAAAGATACTAATTGCTGCTTTTCAGTCAACTGTAAATCAGGCTCCCCACCAAGATCCTGAGCAACTTCACCTGGTTTCCTCCTCTGTGCCTGTGTCCTGAATTCCCTGCAACTCAACACAGACCTTCAATGTGGTTGTTTTAAGACCCCGATGTCTAGATAGATATTATTATTTCCAAACGAATTTTAGGATTAGAATAACAGTTTCTGAATTTAAAAAGTTGGGGTTGTATAAGAGGATGATTTGCATCTGTAGATCAAATTGGTAAATAATATCCTCTTCACAATATTAGATCTCCTGCTCCATGTACATGGTGTATGATACAATTTATATAGGTTTTATATTTCTTTAAATAATATTTTATAGATTTTACCTAATTTTCCCATGATTTTGTAAAATTGATTCCTAACACTATTATTATTAAAATCATTTTGAGTCTATTTTAATGAAAATATTTATTTTATTTTCAGATTTTATGTTGTTAGTGTACATAATTTTATTTTATTTGTATGTTGTACACACAGATGATAAATTAATAATAGAGAGAAATATGGATTATAGATAGATAAGAGGGAATTTATCAGAATATCTAGCAAATGAAATGCTTTTAATAAGTATTAAATTTGGATAAGGTAATATTATCAAATGTATTTATCTTTCTTAATACTTTTTGGCTTTTCCAATTTATTTGAATTTCCATAAGTGTTTGAGGAAGAACTTGCTTGTCTATTACTTTAAGATTCCTGCTACAATTGGTTTAGACATGCATTGAATCAATAGACAAATATTGAAGAATAGTCTTCAAACTGATATTAAGATTTTGGGTCAATGAACATATTGTCTTTCACAATTCATAATTTTTTTATTTTTAAACAAATATTGTGTAGTTTTCATTCATCAATGTCTTATATTCAGGGAACATCAATTTTGTAGTTGAACATATTGGTTTATTATTTTTGTCACAATGGAGACCACTCACCATGGGATTATGGGAATTATCTTTGTCAAAGGGTGTAAGAAAGAACTTAGAGAATTTGGTCATGTGATAGGTTTTTCAAAAGACAATTCAGGAAGATGATTATATTAATCAAGGTTCTCCAGACAGTATCAAGATGTGCAAAATGATAGATAAATGATTGATGGATGATGAACAATTGGATGATTGATAGAGAAATGATAGATAAAGAGACGATTGATAGATTATAGAAAATAGAGATAGATGATAGATTAAAAGATAGGACACGTGATATAAATAGATGATATAAAGATAGATGATAGTACAAGATGATAGATAGGTAAATGGCAGAGAGAAAATAGAGGGATAGACAGATGACGGATCAATAATACATGATAGAAAGGTAGATGATAGAGAGATGAGAGGGAATTCATTTTGATGAATTAGAAAATACAATTAGAGAATGAGAAGTTCCAGCATAGACCATCTGCAAGGTGGAGGACAAGGGGAGTCAGTAGCATGGCTTAGACCAAGTCAAAAAACCTGAGACCCAGGTATCTCACTGTGTACCTCTCAGTCTAAGATCAAAGACCTGATAACCCAGGGCAACACCGAAGCAATCCTGGTGCCCGAAGTCCACAGACATTGTAGCTCTGAAGTCCAAGATCATGAAATACGTGCTGCAGCTCCATGAGAGAGAGGGAGATAAATTTATTTCCTCTGCCTTTGTCTTCTGTCTGACCCCAGCTGTTTTGCACTGTTCCTACCGACATTGATGGCAGATGCTCCACATTCAGTCCACTGAGGACAATATTCTCCAGAAACACCAGCACAGACACGAGCAGCAATAATGCTGAAACATCTCTGTAGGTATTACTTAATACAGTCACTTGGACTTTGCTTGGAATTAAATAGCTTAAGAAAGTGGGAGAAATCTAAGTATCTACTTTGGCAAAACATCAGTGAATGCATTTTAATATCAACAGAACAGGTTTTATCCATGTCTGATATATACAGTCATAATTTTAAGTCACGAAACAGGATATCTATGTTCTGCCAGTCACTGCCTCATTCCATCAAAGCTGCTTTCTCCCTTAGGGAGAATGAAATGAAGGATTGATTCATTCCAACTACAAAATCTTAAAAGAGTCCTGTATTTTTTTGTCACTATCTCCCCCAGTCAGGAGTGGGTAAATTGAGTGCCTGCTGCCTTCCTTGGATTTGGTAGTAAATTTTCAGTCTCCCCTCCAGAATCAAACTCTGATTCCTCATCACCCATGGTCACGATGGTAGGCAGAGCGACATTCTTCAAAAGTTGATGAGGCAGATATTCAAATGGGTCATCCCCACCTCAAGGGACATGCAATCAGTTCAAGGTAATCTAGCCATTAAACCATTGGCACCCGCCCTTCCACTGGGATGTGGGACAGAGATGAATGTGCTGGTTATGATCAGATAAATGCATGCATTACCCCACCCTCTGTGAAAGGGTCTATACTCGTGAACTGTATTAATTCTAGAATTATAATAGTTATCCAAGTAAGAGAGGACCAAGTGACCAAAGAAAACACAACTGATTCAATGAGCCATTTTCAGTTTCACTGTACCATTCATGCATACTTAGACATGCATGGGTCAATCTTTGAGATAAGCATATGCTAGTGGCAGGACCAACCATGCTTTCCATTGAAAGTGGGTTGGATTTTTAAACAGTCATACATATGCACAATGAAATATTATGCAGCCATAAAGAAGGAAAGGATATATGAACTTCCCAGAAACTTGAATTAGTTTAGATCCTATCATACTCAGTAATCACATCAACAAAGAACTGAATACCACGTGTTCTCACACATAAGAGAATTCTGAATACTTATCATAATGCCATGAGAAAAGGTTGGCAGTAGCAGGACACAGCTGGAGGAGGAAGACCCAGGGAACACAACATCCCCAAGGGTACCTGATCCCAAACGAGGTGAAGTGAGGGCCAGTGAGATGGCCAAGCTTCACCTGCACATGGACCACTTATGTACCTAATGACAATGCAAAAATTCATATGGAAACATAGATGAGCACGAATAGCCAAAACAATCCTTAGCAAACGAAACAAAGCAGGAGTTATCGCATTTACAGACATCAAACTATACCATAAGACTACAATAATCAAAACAGACTGGTATTGATTTTTTAAAAAGGCATGCAGACCAATGGAGCAGAATAGAGATTCTGGAATCAAAACTTAAATTTCTCAACCAATTCATCTTTGACAAAAGCCTCAAACAGAAATGACTGAGAAAAAGAAGACCTATTAAGTAAATGGTCCTGGGAAAATTGACTGGTCACCTGTAGAAGATCAAAACAGAACCCCTACCTATCACTACACACAAAAATTAACTAAATGGATCAAAGACCTAAATGTAGAATATCAATGTACAAGAATCTTAGAAAATGCAAGAGGAACACTTATGGAAATTGGAACTGGTAACCTCCAAGTGCCCATGTCACAGAGATAAGATAGACAAATAGGACCTCATCAAACAGAAAACCTGCAAAGCGAAAGAAAGAATCCACCGAACACAGAGATTGGCAAAAAAATATTAGCCAAATGTACATCTGACAAAGGCATACCATCTAAGATTTATAAGGAACTCAAATGTGCTGAAAGGAAAAGAACCCAAACAACCTCATAAAAAGTGGGCTAAAGACATGAATAGAACTGTCTCAAAACAAGACATATAGGCAGCCAAGAGACACATGTAAAAGTGCTCAGCATCACTAATCATCATAGAAATGCAAATCAAAAGCACATTGAGATACCACCAGTAAGAATGGCTATCATAAATAAAGCAAACAACAGATGCTGGAGAAGATATGGAGGGAAAGGAATGCTTTTACACTGCTGGTTGGAATGCAAACTACCGCCATCTCTTTGGAAGACACGTGGCAATTTCTGAAAGAACTAAAAATTGACCTCCCACATAAGCCAGCAATCTCCTTATTGGAAATATCCTCGGAGTAACTCAAGTCATTCTACCAAAAAGATACTTGCACACGCAGGTTTATTGCAGCTCTATTCACAATAGCATAAACTTGAGAAAAAACATGCTGCCCATCACAACTGGACTGGATAAAATAATATGGTATGTATACACAGTGGAATATTATGAAGCCATAAATAAGGACAACTATATGGAATTTGCAGCAACCTGGATGGATTTAGATTCTGTCATACTCAGTGATCTATCACATAAACAAGGAACAGAATACCATATGCTCTCACTCATACGCAGAACTTGAACAATTATAACACTGTAAGAAAGGGATTGGCAGTAGTGGGAAACTGCCAGGGGAGCAGGGAAGGATTAGCAGTTGAGGAAATTGTCAGCGGAGGGGCGTACAACTCATTAACAGAGTACCTGCATAGTCAACATCTGCTTGCCTAACCTTGAATTGTGCCAGCATCTTTAAAATGAAAAAAAAAATCTTAACAAGATAGAAGCAAAATAAAAATAAATGAAGGATCTGTGTATATATCAGAGGTATGAGGCAAACTGAGGCAGTGGTGGTTACCAGGAGCCTGAGCAGAAGGCTCCATGCAGAGGGTGTGGGGCTGTGGTCATACCCAGTCTGTGAATTGGAGCAAGTGGGATTTAGAAGGCGCATAGACTCAGGAAAGAAAAAAGGAATATGGAGATTTCTTAAGGAAGTAGCTTCAGAAATAAGCTTTCAAATGCTTCCTGCCTGAGTTTCCATCAATATATAAAATATTACCTTGGTTGGAGTTTTCTATCCTGACAAAATGCCCAAACCTCAAAGTGAGGAAAGAAATGGAGATGTACCTGGAATGTATCACACTGGACCTGCTAGTGCCCCGTCTGTGTTCTCACACTGACCTTTCTGTCTTCCATACCTACAGCTTGGAGAATTTCATCATTTCATGGTGAGAGCCATGGCCATTTCTTAGAACCTCAAGAATACTTCTTGACATATAAAGTTAAATCTGCTATGAATCTGGCATTTGCAAATAAGTTCTCTATTGAATGTTTATTAATGTATTCATGAAGGCTGCGGTAAATAAAATAAATAAAAAATTAGCCAGACTCGGTGACTCAGCCTGTAATCCCAGCACTTTGGGAGGCTGAGGTGAGTGGATTGCCTGAATCCACGGGTTCGAGACCCACCTGGGCAAATTGGCGAGACCTCATCTCTACAATAAATCAAAAATTAGCTGTGTGTGGTGGTGCATGCCTTTAGTTCCGGCTACTTTGAAGACTGAGATGGAAGGATCACTGGAACCAAGCAGATTGAGGCTAAGGTGGTTGGGAGTATGCCAGTGTGCTCCAGTCTGGGTGACAGAGTGAGACTCCAACTCAAAAAAAAAAAAAATCAGTAAAATCAATAAAAATTTAAAATTCTCACCAATTTATTATGTTGTGATAAGTCTTCATTTCAGGAGCAATGAATCAAACGGAGAAATGTTACACTTGGTGGTCAGGAGTTCTGGGCACCAACCTCTGGATTTGAACTTTACACAAACACACATTACAGTTGAATGAAGAACCTCACTAACTTTCCAATATTTGAGGTGTTCATAAAAATTAGGAAATACTGCTGCAATATATATTTTTCTAAAAATAAATTCAGTGACATTTGATAAAGCAAAATAAGATATTATTCAGGGTCATCACCATCATGACAGGTGTAGGGACCTTGACATAGAATTTTGCAGTGGCATAGAGAGATTGGATTAAACTTCAAAAACACAGTGGGAAAATGGGGATTTGTAGGCAAAAGGTAAGATGAGAGTCAGAGGGTGGAAAATTGTTAAAAAGAAACATGACGGGTCAAGTGGACACTGGTTCAACCAACCTAACTGGGTTCTTGCTTCTGTCAGACCATGGAGATCAGATATTACCCAGGATACGGTGGAGAATGAGAAACCCATTCAGATTTTGAGAGTTGTCACATATAGAGATGGGAAAACATGGCTGATCCAAAATGACAGAATTTCAGACACAACTGTATCTCATAAGACACTTCACAGATAGACCTAGAAGAAGATTACAGAGCTGCATAGTGTTTCGTGAACAAAATGACCTTCATCAGGTTGCGGAATGTAAATATTAGCACTATTCTGTAACCAAAATTAAATACAAAAACAAAGCACAAAATGTGTCTTGGGAATGTGAATTATTTACTCCCTGCATATCTGCTGATATTGACTTGCATAATAAGGTCTCAGTGAGTCTAATGGGTCCCTGCTGCTGTACATCACAATCAGACATGGAAAGCATTCACTGATGGTGAACGATACATAGTTCCTCACAGGTAGAAACACACTGTCTCTGTGAATGTGCAGCTGGGAGCTCTGCAGTCCCTGAGGTGTGCAGGACAGAACCCTACCCCAACTAAAGTCAGGTGATTATGTGCCCTTCCACTGTGGGAAGGGAGAAATAGTTTGAGGAATGGGGCCAGATGTACCTCAGTCAAGATATTTCTAGAGAGATAGAAACCACTGAAAGTGAGAAACAAGTATTCTCATATACTTAGTTCCTAATTAAAAAGGCAACTCTGTGTCAGGTCATTGTGGAGAAATAAGGATTAATGAAATTTGGGTATATATGTGAATTGCCATGTTCTGCCTAGTTTGTATTTTCTTCTGTATGTTATCCAAGAAAATAAGATAAAAACCTGTATCCTATACATAAACCCACAGTATGTGGGTCCTGAGAAAACACCTCCATATGTGCACCTACGCGAGTACTGTACACCTTTACCAGGTGCCAGCTGCTGCTCTCTGAGGTCCACGGTGTGTCTTGTGTTATCCTCATGTCCCACCTTTCAATCTCAGGAGATGAATGAGCTCCACAGTAAACTGAGGCAGAGACATTGCTAGGAATTATGAGGGGAAACTTTGACTTTTGGAAGACTCAGTAACCTTGTTGAAACTTTAATGAACATCACAGAAATTTATGAGATCTGACCAAAACATTGGTTAAAGTGACTAGGACAGTTTGAACTAATCCAGATCACAAATATAGAAAAGTACCTGGAATCTGGCAGAGACAGGAACAGCTCAGTTACTGAAACAAAACCAGCCTTTATCCTCCCTGAGGCTCCGCTCCTGGAATTGATGCTGTGCTCAATGTGTTCTAAGCATCCACTGGTGTTTCCAAGTGTCCTCTGAATCACAATGCCCTCTTATCTTCCTACTGGGTGATTTGTTTCTGGGCCTGTACTGACATATCCTCACTGTGTCTCTCTCACAGTAACACACAGCTGTGTCTTCGGATCTCAGACTGTCCATTTCCAAATGCAGTATGTTCTTGCTGTTGTCTCTAGAGAGGGCAAATCAACCTTTTATGTAGTCTGCATGGGGTCCACTCCAGTCCCTTCACTGGAACTTGGAAGACCCTGTGCGTGTAGTAGTTACTGAAAGATAACCAACAGGCTACACAGGAGAGCCTCAAGGACCTCTCTTGGATGGAACAAGTCTCCCCCAGAATCCACCAGCTGCACCTCACACTAGAAACCTGCAAACATAGACATCCTGATCAGAATCTGCCACACATTCCAACGTTTTTCTCACTCACATCCTCTCACACACTCAATATCACTATTCTCCATAAATTACCCTTGAAAACGGCAACAAAGAAAACCCAGTTCAACTCAAACTCCATGGTAAGTCTTTTTTGAGGATCCTGGAGCTGGGTCTCCTCTCCCAGAGTTGCTGGTTCAGAGCTAGACTGGTTTTCATCAGCAAAGGAAGAGCCCTATTTACATGTCTCCTACTATATAGCAAGTTCTGGGGTGGGACACCTCAGAGATGAAAGGGCCCAAAGCAGATTAGAGAAATTATACTGTAATAAATAATTAAGTTCTATTGCCTTGTCTGATTTACATATGCACATTGATTATGTTTTGCAGGAGTCAATGTTTCCTCCAATTCTGATGTAAAAGTAAACCCAGAGCATCAGGGGCATCTACTAATCCTCTTTATGTTACTTTAGATGAGTTTTTATTTCCTAGCATTTATAAAAGTGAAATTGTAGTCTATACTTGTATTTCTTTGCTTTATGTTACTGAGCAAAAATATCTTTGCATTCAATCATGTTGTAGTGTATAACAAGCAGTCCATGTTCTTATCATGGGTTGTATTTCAGTGAATGAATTACTATTTTCCTTCCAACTAAGCCGTTAATTGACTTGGATTGTTACCTAATAAATCTTATACTCAACTTGGAGAAGTAGGCAGCTGACTGAACAGCTTGTTTCTTCTTACACAAACAGTAGTGATGACAAAATCATTGCCACTTTTACCAAGGAAAAGAAAACTTAACAAGCTGCAGATTAATATGTTTTATTTAATTTCATGTGATTTAAGTCATGTGACCTAAACCAAACCTGAATTCTGCTGAAAGACAAGCCCTTGCAGGGAGAAGGAGATCCAGAGTATCATCTTGTAACATATTTTACAGAGGCCACCTGGTGGCATGTAGGCTAGAGCAGGATTAAGATACAGATGCGTATTAGATGATGTGATGCCTAGTGTGGTAAAGGAACCATAATTTGAACTTAGTAGTGACCACAGTGCTCCCTTATTCTTATTCCCATTGAAGTATGCAAGGTTTTTGGAACCTGGGAAAATGTCCCAAAATATGGCTGTTAGTAGGAGAGAGGGAGAACCCACTTTTGTGAAGTACATCCAGGGTCACATTTCCTACCACCAATAAACTAAATAATTAATCTGCAGGGTAAGACACCAAAACCAGTATCCTAAGCCCACTCATACTTCTCCATAGGAAATAAGAGGCAAAAGGAGGTCAACAGCAAAAGTTTTTGGTTCTTTTTTTTTTCCAGAAACACAAATCCTATCTATAATATGAAACAACACCCTGAATCTCCAGGGAAGAGTACAAAATTTGGAGGCAGAGGACAGGGATGGAGGAACATTGGAGCTATGAGAAGAACTGAGGAAAGAAGTCACTTCATCACAGAAGAAGGGGTGGAAATACACAGACCCAAATCTCATCTGGTGAATGAACAGGGATTCAAAAGAGTGATCACTGAAACCAAGGGTCATGAAGCTTGCCTGGGAATTTGACTCAGTGAGAAGAGTAGAGAATGACCCTTAGTCCATCCCCTTCCACTATAATAAAACACTATCAAGTAAACAACTGGAATACACCTGTGAGAGCTAGAGCTGATTGTCTCCATGAGAACACAAGGGAAAAGCATAAAGTCATAAGAAACTAAAGTTGACTATCACAAGAAGAGTTTGAACTCTTGTGCTCTACAGGGAGAAGCTTCCACACATGCAGCCACCACAATGAGTTTCAAATGCAGGCCTTAGTAGATTTACACAAACTTTCACAATAAAACCTTACCAAAGATAGGGCGTGTTCATACACAGGAATAAAAATACATAACATCAAAGAACAAAGCAATAACAACCAATCAACTATCAAATCAAAAATGGCTGGTTGTCAGTAAACCAATATGGTGCATACCAAATAGAAAGAAAAAAAAACATAAAGAGAAAATAATCAAAATGGATGTATCATGACATAGCTGTTTAACAAAATGTTAAATATTCAAGGAAAACGCAGTCGCACTACAGAAACAAGTACTGTTTGCAAAGAGCTGGAAATATTAAGCAGAAGTCAAGTGGCCTCAACATTCTCTGGAATTTGCCATCCGTTTGTTAACTCCTCTGATCAGTGTGTCTCTGATATTTGAATGCGTTGAATTAATAAAATTACCCTTGCTCTCTGTCTCCTTTTATGATATATGAAAGCCATACCCAGGATCTACAAGAAACTCAAATGTGCTGAAAGAAAAATCACAAACAGCCCCATAGAAATGTGGGCAAAAGATATAAATAGACACGTCTCAAAAGAAGATATAACAGACACATGAAAACGTGCTCAGCCTCACTCATTGTCAGAGAAACGCAAGTCTAAACCACATTGAGATACCATCTAATTCAAGTAAGAATGGCCATCATTAATAAAACAAAACAACGAATGCTGAAGAGGAGGTGAAGAAAAGGGAAAGTTTCTACACTGCTGGTGGGAATGCAAACAAGTGTAAACACCTGGAAAACAATGTGGCAATTTCTGAAAGAACTAGAAATTGACCTTCTATATGACCCAGCAATCCCCCTACAGGAAATATACCCAGAGAAACTCCTATCAGTCTACAATACAGACACCTGAAAACACATGTTTTTTGCAGCACTACTTGCAATATCAAAAACATGGAACCAACCGTGCTGTCGATTA
The DNA here is from genome assembly GCF_000164805.1 of Carlito syrichta. Taxonomy (NCBI): domain Eukaryota; kingdom Metazoa; phylum Chordata; class Mammalia; order Primates; family Tarsiidae; genus Carlito; species Carlito syrichta. Next base: position 44,597 of record NW_007256980.1, on the reverse strand, counting down.
ATACGGTGGTATACATACACAGTGGAATATTTTGCAGTTATAAAAAAGGACAAACATATGGACGTTGCAGCATGATTTAGAGTCTATCATACTGAATAATCTATCACAGAATCATAGAACAGAGTACCATATGTTCTCACTCATAAACAGACCTTGAACAATTGTCATAATACCACACGAAAGGAATTGGCAGTGGTGGGAAACTGTCAGGGGAGGGGAGGGCATACTTCATCAACAAGGGTACCTGCATAATGCACATTTGTATACCAAACCCTGAATTGTACCCCACATCTTTAAAATTTAAAAAAATTGCCAGGCTCAGTGGCTTAGCCTGTAATCCCACGCCTTTGGGAAGCTGAGGTGAGTGGATTGCCTGAGCCCGCGGGTTCGAGTTCCACCTGGGCAGCGAGACCTCATCTCTACAATAAATAAAAAAATCAGCCGGGCGTGGTAGCGCATGCCTGTAATTTCGGCTACTTGGAAGGCTGAGGTGGAAGGATCGCCGGAGCCCAGCAGGTCGAGGCTGTGGTGGCCGGGAGTGGCCACTGCACTCCAGTCTGGGCGACAGAGTGAGACTCCACAACTCAAAAAAAAAAAATTAAGCCATAGAAATTTGTAATGCTTTTCTCAATGACATGATAGCAAAGGTGATTAGTTGCTCCACATATGATATGACAGTGAAAGGCACATCGACACTTCTTGCTAAATTTTTATTTTAACATTTATAATATTTTTGTTTTCATATAAATAAGTCCCAATTTCTGAGAGGAAACCTGCTCCTCAATGTGTTGCGAGCCTGATAAGGGCTGGAGCCTATCTGGTTGTATAATGAGTGCCCCCTGGAGCCCAGATCCTCCCCTCTAGGGAGGTCTCCTCTGGCCTCACAGAGCATGTTCCTCTCAGCTTTTCTAAGCCAACATGTAATGACTGACTCCTGGTTCAGAATGTGCCTTCAGTGACACCGCAGTCTCTTGAAACTATTACTTGAAATAGTGAATTGTCCTTACTAAACCCAGTGAATTCTGCAGGGAGACCTCCATGCAGGGCCTTTATGAAACCACCAAGGATTCCCTTCTCTGGAGATGCCAGATGCACTGATACAGTCAAGACACATTTCACCTCTAGAAACTTTTGGTAAATCTGTGGGAGTCTTTTTTCTCCTTCGTGACCTAGCTAAAAATCACATCAAGTAGTAGCTTCACAGGCAGTCCCTAGTGCCTTAAGGTCAATGCAAAAGATTATACACACACACACACACACACACACACACACACACACACACACACACATATGTTGTGGTTAATTTTCAAGGGAATGTGCCCCTAATCACCCCTTCTCCTTGTATCTAGGCCATGGAAACACCCCAAAATTGACCTGGGCGTTGATATGTGATTTTCTTTGTCATGCAGACCTAAAGCAAACACAGAAGTGTAGACATGGAAGGTGAATGAACCCTCTGTTTGCCTGTCTTTACCTTAGAACCCTGCAAATGCCCTTCATGCTTGATAGTCAGCTTTTGGTAAACTGATTTTATGAAGTATTTTACTTCATTTTTCTTTGCTTACATTTTCTTCTGTTTCATAATTTTGGTGCCAATAACCTAATGAACATCTATATATTATTAAAATTTCTGTGCTAGTTTTTCCTTTACTCGTGTAATTTTATTTAAATTCCAATCTTCAGACAAATTACCCAATTGTTTCATGGAGAAATGACCACTTCTAGGACTAGGGATGACATGGAGCATCTGGTAGCACAAGAACATAAAGGTAAGCTCAAAAGATGAATGAATGAATGATCTAAAGGGACAAGTAAATGATCTAAAGGGCCCTCTGGGATGACTGTTGTGTGTGTAAACTAGGAATTCATTTTTTCATTAGATTAACATTAAGTAAGTTAAATATTAGTACATCAGATTTTTTAAGTGTCTGTTGGCCTCATGCAATTGATAGAAGCATAAAGAGCACAAGTCTCCTTCAACAATAATATATTTTCTAAAAGAATTCCTTTAGATATAGAGTAGGCCATAGGATCTCCTGGGTCAGCAGGCTTCCTGACTTCGGACTGGAGCTACATGGTTTTTCTTATTTTTCTACCTGAGCCTTCTAAATAAAACTACCTCTTTGCCTGTTCCTAATTCCTTTTCCTGAAAATCATATGCCAGGGACTATATATATCATGGTAGTCTTCTGGATGACGAGGCTACCAGAATTTGAATTGAAGCTACATCATGACTCTTTTTGATTTGTTCCTGTCAGTCTTTAGACTGGATCTACAAACTTTCCTTTTCTGAGTTCCAGACAGACAGATTTCTGTGTTGTACTATTTCATTTGCCTTCCTTTGTCATTGTCTATCAGTCTTCTGACTGGAGGTATACCTTGAACTCTCATGGGTCATTTCTTGGCAGCCATTAATAGGAACTACAATATTGTCTCTCCTGGGTCTACAGGCCACCAGCCTCCTAACTGAAGCTATGCAATTATCTGCCCTGGCTCCCAAGGCTGCCAGGCTCTGAGTAAAAGCAGCATCATTGGCTCTTCTTAAGTCTCCATTATGAAGCCATACTACAGATATTGGACATCACAGCTTCCATAGTTGTAAAAGACAATCTCTGTACAATTCATATAACTTATGGTAGTTTGAGGTATAATTTAATCCATCCAGTTATTTAAGACATACTATTGCGATAATTTTATTGTACTATTTTTTATTTTAAAGATGTGTGATGCAATTCAGGGTTAGGTATACAAATGGTCATTGCACAAGTGAAATTTTAAACTCACTTTGGTGCCCATTTCACCTGGTTTGAGATTAGGTACCCTTATTGATGAATTGTGTCCCCCTCCTTTGGCAGTTTCCCATTACTGCCAATCTTTTTCTTGTAGTATTATAATATTTGTTCAGGGTCCAGTTATGAGTGAGAACATGTGGTACTCAGTTATTTGTTTCTGTGATAGATCACTGAGTATTAGAATCTCTAAATCCATCCAAGTTGCTGCAAAATTCTTAATTTTGTCCTTCTTTAATACTGCATATTATTTTATTGTGTATATGTACCACATTACTTTTATTCAGTCTACTTTTGATGAGCAGCATGGGTGGTTCCGTTTTCCCATGTTTTTGCTGCAATAAACATGCATGAATTCCTCTGGGTATATTTATAGAAAGGGGATTGTTGAATACTATGACAGGTCAATTTATAAATCTTTTCGGAATCGCCACACTGTTTTCCACAGAGGTTGTACAGGTTTACGCTCACACCAACAGTATAGAGGTATTCTCTTTTCTTTGCATTCTCTTCAGTATCTGTTGTTTTCTGAGTTATTGATGATGGCTATCCTGACTGGAGTTAGGTGGTATCTCAGTGTGGTTTTAATTTGTATTTCTTTGATGGCTTGTGAGGCAGCACATTTTTTTCCTGTACCTGTTGACTGTTCATATGTCTTCTTTTTACAAGTGTTTATTCATATCTTTTGCCCACTTTATATTGAGGGTTTTTTTTTCTTTTTGGCACATTTAAGTTTCCTGTACATCCTAAAAGTTAGGCCTTCGTCAGACATACAGTTGGCAACTATTTTTTCCCAGTCTGTGAACTCTATACCCACTCTCTTTATGGTTTCTTTGGCTTAGCAGAAGCTTTTTAATTTGATGAGGTTACATTTGTCTATCTTATTTTTTCTGGCATGGACATTTGGGTCTTGATCAGTAATTGGTGGTCAGTTCTAATTTTAATTAGAGTGACTCTCTGCATTTTCTAAGGTTTTATACTTTAGAGGATTTAGGTTTAGGTCTTTCATACATTTGCAGTTGATTTTGTGTATGGTGATATACAGGGGGTCCTGATTCAATCTTCTGCATTTGGTCAGCCAGTTTTCCTAGCACCTTTTACTGAATGAGTTCTCCTTTCTTCAGGGGTTGTTAATGGAGACCTTGACAAAGATGAATTGGTTGAGCAATTGATGTTTTGCTTCTGGGAATCTCTATTCTGTTCCATTGGTCTATACCTGCTCTGTTTTTATTATTGTAGCCTTATAATAAAGTTTAAAATCTGGAGGAGTGATACATCCTGCTTTTTCTGTTTGTTTTGTTTTTTTGCTGAGGATTGTTTTGGCTAATTGAGGTTGTTTATGATTCCATATGAATGCTGATATTGTTGTTTCCAGGTCTGAGAAGAATGATACTGGTAATTTAATGGATATTGTATTAAATCTGCAGATTGCCTTGTGTAGAATGGACATCTTAACAATGTTGTTTCTCCAATCAAGGGGCATGGAATATTTTTCCATTCCCTTGTGTCATCTTTGATTTCTTGAGCAATGTTTTGCAGTTTTCATTGTAAAGGTATTTCACTTCTCTGGTTAGGAAGATGGCAAGGTATTTCAGTTTTTGTGGCTATTGTAAATGGGAGTATGCTTATTTGGTTTGCTGCCTGTTTGTTGTTGGTGTTTAAGAATGCTACTGTCTTTTGTACATTAATTTTGTACCCTGTGACTTTGCCAAAGTTCTTTATCAGTGCAAAGAGTTTTTGACAGATTCTCTTGAACATTTGAGGTATAGAATCATATCATCAGCCAAGAGAAATACCTTGACTTCCTCTTTTCTATTTGGATACACTTGACTTTCTTCTCTTGTCTAATCACACTAGGTAGGACTTCCAATACTATGTTGAATAAGAAGGGTGAAAGTGGACAGGCTTGTCTTTTCCAGTTTTCAGGAGAAAGGCTTCCAACTTTTGTCAATTTAGTACAAATTCTTTGTGGGTTTATTATGTATGACTCCTACTATTTTGAAGTATGTTCCCTCTGTGCCTAAGTGTTCAAGTGTTTTAATCAAGAAGGGAAGCAGGATTTTATCAAAAGCTTTTTCTGCATCTAATGATATAATCACATAATTCCTATTTTTACACTTGTTGCTGTATTTAATTACATTTATCATCTTACAGACGCTGAACCACCCCTGCATCTCAGGGATGGAGCATACTTGGTCATGGTGGATGACTTTTTAGATATGTTGTTGGATTCGATATGCTAGAATCTTGTTGAGTATTTTTGCACCTATTTTCATCCACAACATTGGCCTGTAGCTCTCTTTCCTTGCTGGATCTTTACCTGGTTTGAGAATCAGTGTTATGTTAGTTTCCGAAAATAATTTGAGGAGAATTTCACCTCCCTTGATTGTTTGGAATACTTTCAGTAGGACTGGTTTCTTGTATGATTTTTAGATCTCCACTGGAAAATTGTCTGTTCTAGTACTTGTTTTGTAGGTAGTTTTCTTATGAAGGAGTTGAATTCCTGGCTTTTTTTGGTCTATTTAATGACCTAATTTCTTGTTGTTTCCACCTTGAGAGGTTGTATGATGTCAGGAACTACTCCATTTTATTTAGGCTATCAAGTTTTTTTCCATATAGGTGTGCAAGGTAATCTTTGATATATTTTTTTATTTCTTCAGGGTCCATTGTGATTTGACCTTTAGCATTTCTGATAGTGTTTATATGAACTTTTTCTCTCTTTTTGTTTGTCAGTCTGGCTAGAGGTCCATGCATCTTTTTTCTCCTTTCAAAGAGGCAGCTTTTTGTTTTATTGATTTTTTTTTTTTCCTGTGGTATTTTTGTCTTGTATGTTCTGATTCTGGCTTTTACTTTGGTGATCTGGGTTCTTCTGATGAAGTTAGGGATTCTGTGGTCTTGGTTTTATAGCTTCCTTAGGTGATTTTTTTAGACTATTAACTTGTGACTTTTCCACTATCTTGATTTGTGTTTGTATAGATATGAATTCCCCTCTTAGTATTCTTTTTATAGTATCCCATAGGTTTGGTAAGATACGTCTTTATTTTTATTTGTTTCCAGAAATCTTTTAATGTCTGCTTAGATTTCCGTGTCGACCTAGAAGTTGTTCAATATTATGCTTTTTAGGGTACATGTCATTGTTGGGTGTGGGGCAGCTTTGTCGGAGTTGATATTTATTTTTATTCCACTGTGGTCTTAGAAGGTGCATGCCAGTATTTTAATCTTATGGAATTTTTTTTTTGCTTAATTTATGTCCTTGGATGTGGTTGATCTCAGAATACATTCTATGTGGTTATAAGTGGGATTTTTATTTTGTGTTTGTTGGGTGGAGTGTTCTGTTGGTATGCAGGATATCCATTTGATCAATCCTCAAGTAGAAGTTCTATATCTCCTTGCTGTTGATTTTTGCCTCTATGCCCTTTAGGGATGTTAGTGGGGTATTTAAATCCCCAGCTATGATAGTGTTTGAGTCAGTGTCTCTTTTTAGTTTACCTAAAACCTGCTTTACTTAGTTGATGCTCCTATGTTGAGTGCATAAATGTTAAAATGGCCATTATTTTTTGATGGATTGAAACTTTTATCATTATGTAGTGGCCTTTCATATCTTTATAATTTTTGATAGCTTAAAGGATATTTGTCTAATATTAAGATCAATACTCCTGCTTTCAATTTTGCTTCATTCACCTGAAAGAATGTTTTCCATTTTGTTACTTTGATTCTGTGAGTGTCCATTCTTGGTGAGATGTGTCTCCTGAAGACAGCACATTGTTGTATCAGCTTTTAAATTCGGCTTGCCACTTTGTGTCATTTCAGTGGTGGATTTAGTACTTTAATATGCCGGGTAATTTTGAGATGTGAGAGATTATCCCTGTCGTGAGTCTTGCAGGATTTTCTGTTGGTGTTTGTTTATTTGTTGGTTTCTTTAGATTTGGGGGTTGATATATGTGTATTTTTTTTTCTCTTTCTTCTGTATTATTGGAAAGAGTGTGGATTTTTTTTATTTCTTTTGTGTTTAGTACTTTATTATTTTTATTTTAAAGATGTGGGGTACTATTCATGGTTAGATATACAAATGCTCATTATGCAGGTCCCCTCGATGATGAGGTGTTTCCCCCCTTCCCCAGTTGTTTCTTACTACCGCAATTCTCGGATCCTCCCCGTGGCAGTTTTCCACTACTGTGCATCCTTTTCTTTTAATATCATGATAATTGTTCAAGGTCCAAGTATGAGTGAGAACATGGCATACTGAGTTATTTGTTTCTGTGATAGATCACTCAGTACTATAGACACTAAGCTCATCCAAGTACCTGTGATAATTTTATCCTTCTTTATCGTTGCATAATATTCCATCGTGTATATATACAACATTTTTTTATCCAGTCCTTTTTCTTTGGGCTGTGCAGTTGATTCCATGTTTCAAAACATGAGCAATTAATACTTTCTTAAGTATTACCTGTACAGATGATCTGGAGGTGGCATAAGCTCTTAGGGTTTGAATGTTTGGGAAGAATTTTAATTCTCCATTTCTGTTGAAGCTTGCCTGGGTAGGAAATTCTTGAATGTAGTTGTATGTTTTTAGGACTTTGAGGATTGGACTCTAGTCTCCTCAAGCCTTTAGAACTTCTATTACTACACCTGCTGTTATTCTAATTGGTCTTCCCCTATAGGTAGTCTAACCTTTCCCACTGGCTGCTATTAGAGTTTTTTATTTTATAAATACTTTGTGTAAGTGGATTACTATGTGTATAGAAGTAGGTATTCTCATTTTATGTCTTGTAGGGATTCTCTGAATCGCTTGTGTTTGAATGGTCATAACTCTGATAAGATGAAGAACGTTTTCTGGGATAATTTTATGGAATGTTTGTCCCAGTGTGGTCTTGTTTCTCTATGTCTCAGGAATTCCAATTAATTGTTGGTTCAGCCTCTTGACATGATTGCACTTCTCTTAGAGGCTTTATTTCATATTTTCAAGCTTATTTTCTATATTTTTAACAGATTGGGTTAGTTCCATATTTTTGTCCCAAAACACTGAGATTCTTTCTTCTGCTTGGTTAATTATGCCCTCCATGCTTATCGGTTTGTTATTTATTTCATGTACTCTATTCTTTATTGACATCACCTCAGTTAAAAACTCCTTCAGTTTTTTCCTCTTGTATCATCTCATTTCAATTCATTCTCCCAGTTAATATAAGTAGATCTCTGAGTTTGTAGTTTGAGACCAGTAATTCTGGGGTCTCTTTATTGTTTGTGTTTCAAAGTCTGTATTCTCAGGTGCTATCTTCCAGGAGTCTGTATGGAAACCTTGTTCTTCTTTTGATTCTTTTTTATTTGTGATAATTTTCCCCCTTTCCCCCATTCTTAGTTCTGTTGTGTGTGCTCTGTGGAGGTGATAGTTTTCACTTCTGTTTGCTCAATTCTCTATTCATTCTTATATAGATTATCTGTATTCATTCAATTTTGAAACTGAACTGGGGATGGGGATGGTGCCTTTTGCAGTCTTGAGATTTAATTAAGGTGTGATGGGTAGTTGTGTTTCAGAAACTATCTGCAGATCATAGTTACCACTGACAGATATGTGGGTCCCCTAGAACCCCCTTCACATCAATTTACAATCTGCCTATGTGGTGAGAGCATATAATGGTACCTGGGGAAATATGATAAGGAATTTGTAAAGAAAGAAAAAGGAAGAAGGGAGAGTAAAAGAAAGTGAAGATAGAATAGAAGGAGAAGAAAAACTGGCAGGCACGAAAACTATCAGATAAACAAAGAAGCAAACAAAAAACAAAAACAAAAAATATATAAACATGCAAACAAAAATCCTGATGATGAACTCACATTCAAAAACACCCTTACAAAAACAGAAAAACTAAAGAACACACACAAAAAACACTAAACAAGTGCTAAAACATAAACAAAAATGGAGGAAAAGAAAAAAGAGCTCTCTTTGTAGTCATTTTTGAAACTTCAGTTTTCTTTCCCAAGCACCCCTTCCTCTTCTGGCTACTGCTCTGCTATGGAGGTAGGGAGCTAGAGAACAGCCTCCAGTCTCCAGCCTCTGCTTTCTGCTCCTGACACAGGTGATTGGATGTCTTTTAACCCCACAGACTGCTGTGGCAGGAGGGTGATTCAGATCCTGACTCACCCAACTTGCCCACTGTTACTGTTGCCACCAAGTTCCCCACTCAGATCCAATGTGTCTGTGTATATACCATCATGGTGATGGAGCATACATATCTCCATATCTGCTTCTGTAGTTTCCTCTCGATCAGTGATGGTCTACCCCAGAGAGATCTTGAGTTCACTTCTGGATCCCAGGCTGGAGACTGGACAGAGTGGGGCATGGAGGTGGTGGGAGGATGCGAGTCTCTGCCCAGTCCCAGGACAGAGATAATGGTACCTGTTGTTGTTTCCTTTCTCTTGGTGCCTCAGCTCCAGATTTCTTTGCTGCACCCTCTTCACAATTCCCTTTGCCAGTGCTTATCCCAGGGGTGGTGAGGCGCCAGTTGCTGAGAGCAGATGACCCTGCTCCCTTCTTCCAAAAAACTCCCAAGAATGGTTGACAATCCTGCATGACCAAGGCTCTCATCTCAGGACAGTGGTGGGTTGTAGCCACCTCCTTAGAGAAACCCTGGGTGCTTGTTCCCAAGTGTCATCTCAGATGAACTTTCACTCAAACAAATAGCACTCATTCACTCATGCAGAATGTCTTTATGGACATTCGCCCTTGCAAAGACTTCACATTCCCACAGCTTCCATCATCATCGTGCTGCCAGATCAAAATAACAATTTCAAATTTTTCTTTTGTTATTTATTTATTTGTTTTGTTTATTTATTTTTGATTTGTAGTCTCACTTTGTCACCCAGGATCTCTAAGATCACGGATCATGGTAGCCTCAGCTTCCTGGATTCAGGCTATCCTTTCATTCTGCATCCCGAGTAACTGGGACTACAGGTATGCACCACTACCCCCAGATATTATTTTTTGTTGTGTGGAGATGAGGTTCCAATACTGGTATGAAAGTCCAAGACTCAAGATTTTTACTCACCTAGTCTTCACAAAGTGCTGGATTTGCAGGCCTGAGTCATTACACTTTGCCTACAATGTATATTTTTACTAATACACTTTCCTACTTGATACTAGGTATCTTATATTTTTCAGGGAACCTGGTAAGTTTTGATTTGTTGCACTTATATTTTCATTGATCTCAAGCTATGCACCAATTTTATTTGTAATTTGCTCTTCAATATGCCATTTGTTTAATCCTGTGGCTTCTAATTTCCATGTTTTTCTGATTTTTGTATTATTCTTTAAATATTTGTTTTCTACTTTCCTTCTGTTGTAATCAGAGGAACTACTTTGCATTATTTCACTTTTATATTTGTTGAAGGAGATGTGCTTGTCTGTGTTTCCTTATATGTGATATATTTTGAAGAATATTCCGCTCACACTTGAGAAATATATGTGCTTTGCTTAAATTAATTGAAGTATTCTGTGTATGTCTATAAAGACTAAACTTCTGATGGTGTTGTTAAAACCCTCTCTTTTATTATCTTTATTCTGGGTTTTGTGTCCTTTACTGCAATTTGAATATTAATGTCTTCAACTATTATTCCATAACTCTCTATTTCTCCATTCAATTTGATCAATTTTGCTTTCATATATTTTGGGCTCTGTTTTTCAGTGTTCTTTTTTCTTAATGGACTGACATTTTAATATATATGAAATATCTTTATGTAACTCTTTATGTATTTTGACTTTCTGTAACCTTCATGGGAATATTTTTATTAGTTGTGAACTTTATTCACATCGTTAATTTTGCTTTTAAGGTGATTGTTAAATGGAATAATTCTTGTATAATTAGAATCTATATACATTTCTACTGTTCCTTTTCTGTGGATATTTAATACCTTATTCTACACACAAAACAATTACCTTACAATTCCACCCAACTGCCTTCTCCATCAATGTTTCTGAAACTCTCAGGATGTGAATTTTCACACTCTCCCTAGTACAGTAATAGACAACTGTGTCCTCGGGTGTCAGGCTGCTCAACTCCATGTAAGTTATACTCGTGGATGTGTCCCTGGTCATGGGGATTCTGTTATGGAACTTCTATGCATAACATATGCCACCAGTTTTGTTGTTGACCCACTGAATCCACTCAAGTCTTGTCCAGGAGTCTGTAGCACACATTCCATACTGTAGCTGGTGAAGATGTATCTGGAGACCTTCACTGATGACCTAGACTTCCTCACTTGGTCCCCAGACTGCACCAGCTGAATCTGTGAGTGTGCACCTAAGAAGTGGAGACAGGAGTGGATGATAGGCCACTTGCCTAACCTTGGTCCCTTCCTCTGCCCTGGGACTGGGGAGCCCCTTGTTTATAGCTACTGCCACCAAGAAGAGAATCCTCAAGCTCCAGTCCATGGTTAGGAGATATGTTCTCAGGGACTTCTCTAGGGAAGCCTGTAGTTGGTGGGTGATACACTCAAGGCACAGGCATATCTCTATTTATCCAAGTAGAACTCAGGTTATTTACATACTACTGAGACAGGATATTTTAGAACCCAAAACCTGGGTCTCCTTACATGTATAGAATTTAGTGAAGGTGAAGCTTCTTTACTATGAAGCAAACTCTCATATACCAAAGTCCTCAAAGCTAACCCATGTTCAAATGGAACATTGAAAGTTTTAGCCTCTTCTCAACTTGACATTCTACAAATCTTATTTCTGGGATTAGTGCGTTTCCTGCTATTTACAAACCCTGAATTAGTAATAATGTGCATGTTCTTACATTCTAAATTTTAATGCCTCAGAAACACCAGAAATTCCTTTTGGTTTATTATTCTTATTTTTCGAGTTGGAGTCTCACTCGGTCACCCAGACTGGAGTTCAGTGGCCGCCCAGCCACCGCAGCTTCGCCTGTTGGGCTCTGGCAATCCTGCCGCCTCAGCCTTCCAAGTAGCCGGAATTACAGGCATGCGCTACCACGCCCGGCTGATTCTTTTTTATTTATTTTAGAGAAGAGGTCTCACTGACCAGGCAGGTCTCGAACCTGCGGGCTCAGGCAATCCACTCACCTCAGCCTCCCAACGGCATGGGATTACAGGCTGAGCCACCGAGCCCAGCTGAAATTCCTTATTTTAAATGTGATTCTTATTGATTGGTTGGATATGTAAATGCTTCAAATACAGACACATGCATACTCCTTAATAAATTCTTATTTTGCTTTTTACAGCATTTTGTTTTGAAATAAGAAAACCCCATACCATGAGAATTAACCCCTCCCCAGACACCTATGCACTTGCTCTCTGCTGGTGCCTTTCTGAAAAGGTACCGAGGGCCCACTGCTGTCAAGGCTCCACCCTTCAGGGAGATTGCCATCTGGGTTCACAGAGCATCTTCCACTCAGTGTGTCTAGGTTAGCATGAAAGTCTGTATTCTAGTTCAGAATTCTTCTTTGGTGACAAAATAAGTTTCTCACACTATTTGGAATTGAATTGTAAAAATTTGTGTATTGATTCTTACATGTTTGATCTTCAGTTTCCTCAAAATTATCTTCGTTTGATGCAATAAACAAATTGAGATGCTTTTTTCCACTGCTCTAAACAGTTTTGAACTCCCCAGTTTTGATGTCATTTAGGGCTTCTGTCAGTTTGTTTCCCTTCTTCAAAACTGATAAAACGTTTCCCTTTAAGGCCTTTTTTTCATCTGGGTCAACAGAAAATAAGGTTTTTTTTTAAGTTTCAGGAGTTGCATTGAGATCTTCAATACATATCGAGTTCATTTTTATCTTCGATGAGACATAGGAGTTTTATTCTTCCTGTTTTTAAATTCAGTTTGATATGTCTGCATATGGCTATCCAATTTCCCCATCATTATTGATTGAATAGAGTGGGCTTTCATCATTGTATATTTTGGTCGGCTTTGTGAAATATCACTTTTTGAAGAACTGTGGTTTCATTTCTGAATTATCCGTTCTATTTCAATAACCTATTAGTTTATTTTTGCCCTATTGCCATGCTGTTTTGGTTTCTATAGACTTGTAGCAAAATTTGAAGTCAGGTAATGTGATTTCTCCAGCTTTGTATTTTATGCTTAGGATGTATTTTGCTATTTCGGTTTCTTTTGCTCCCAAATGTATTTTAATATATTCTTTTCTAATTTGAAAAAAAAATGACTTGTCCACTTGTTCAAAATTACATTGAATTTGCAAGCTTACTTGGGTAAATTTGGTGACTTCAACAATATTGCTTCTTCCAATACATTAAAAGAATATGTTTTCCCATTTTTTGTGGCATCCCTAATTTATTTTATTAGTGGTTTCTTGTTTCCCTTGAAGAGACATTTAACTTTATTGGGTAAATGTATTCCTCCATATTGTATATTTGTGGCTACTGTAAATGGCATTGAGCTCTTGATTTGCTTCCCAGCTTGGCCATCATTGGTGTATAGAAATGATACTAACCTTAAACATGTCTTTCATTTATTTCCATTGCCCGATTTCTCTGTTGAACAGCAGTGGTAGAAAGGGAAATCCTTTCTTTCTCTGGTTCTTAGGGCAAATATTTGCAAATTATTCTTGTTCAGTATGATGTTGTCTGTGTTGTATGCTCCTTTGGCACCTTGTTTGTTGAGGATTTTTTTCATGAAGAAATGATGAAATTTATCAAATACTTTTATACATCTACTGAGATGATCATATGATTTTAGTTTTTCAATCTGTTATTGTGATGAATTACATTTATTATTTATATTTGTCTTACTGGGATAAAACTTATTTAATTGTAATATGGTATCACTTTTTTTTGCTTTTCTAGTTCCTTAAGCTATATCAATATGTTGTTAATTTGTAAGACTTCATTTTTTTGATGAACATATACAGCACTATAAGTTTTCCTCTTAGCATTGTTTTTGCTGTATCTAAGATGTTTTGATTTGTTTTGTTTTGATATTCATTTGTTTCAAAAATTTCAAATATCTTAGTGACTTTATTGTGGGCCCAAATATTGTATAGGAGTGGTTTTTTAATAGAAGTGTTTAATTATTATATAGTTGTATGGTTTTGTTATACTTTAAATTTCTTTCTAGTTTTATTGCAGTAGGGTCTGAAATACAGCTAATATCTACAATGTCCAAGGACATCAAATAATTTGACATCATTAAAATAATCTAGTTAAAAATGAACAATAACATGAACAAATATTTTGCATAGATTAAAAGCATATGAATAAAGTTGAACTCCACTAATCATCAATAAAAACCAGGTCAGCCAGCCTCAGTGGCTCAACCTGTAATCCCAGCACTTTGAGAGGCTAAGGTGAGTGGATTGCCTGAGCTCGTGGGTTCGAGACCTGCCTGAAACTTGGTGAGACCTCATCTCTTCAATAAATAAAAAATTAGTTGGGCGTGGTAGTGCACTCCAGTAGTTCCAGCTACTTGGAAAGCTGAGGTGGAAGGATCACCGGAGTCCTGCATGTTGAGGCTGCAGTGTCCGGGAGTGGCCACTGCACTCCAGTCTGAGTGACAGGGTGAGACTCCAACTAAAAAATAAAAAAAAAAAAACCACAATGAGATACCAACTTATATCAGAATGATTATAACTGAAAAATAGAAAACGTACAAACCCTGGTGTTTGTGTGTAAAATAAATACTTATACCCTTTTGGTGAGGATTTAAATTAGTGTAACTTTTGTGAAGAAGAATACAAAGGTAGAATGATTTGAGTTCCTCCAGGTATATTCCCAATAGGGGAATTTTGGGGTCATATGGAAAGTCAATTTCCAGTTCTTTCAGAAACTGCCACATTATCTTCCAAAGTTCTATAAATAAGATACCTCCACACGAATGTTTGTTGCAACTCTATTCACAATAGGAAAACTATGGAACCAACCATGTTGCCCATCGAAGCTGGACTACATAAAAAAAATGCAGCACATATATACAATGGAATATTATGTAGCCAAAAAGAAAAACATGTGAACTTTGCAGCAACTTGAATGAACTAGAGTCAATAATACTCAGAACAAAGAACAACGTACCATATGTTCTCAATCATAATTGTACCTTAAACAATTTTAATACTGTAGAAAGCGATTGGCAGTAGTGGGAAACTGTCAGGGAAGGAAGAGTGGGATTTGCACTTGAGGTAAACTGCTAGAGGAGGAAGTGTCATACCTCATCAACAAGGATACGTGCACAATCAAAGTGTGTATACTTAATCCTGAATTGTACCCCTCACTTTATAATAAAAAATAACCTAATAAAGAATACAAAGGTTTCTCATAGACCTAAAAATAAAACTGCCATTTGATCCAGCATTTGAACTGCTAAGTAAATGCACAAAAGAAAATGAATTATGGTATAAAATATATTTGAAGCAAAATTCATAATGACAAAGATATGGAATCAACCCAATTGCCCCCATATTTTTAAAATATTATATATAATATGTAATACAATACAAACACACACACACACACACACACACTATTCTACCATAAAAATATTTTTTAAAATATTATATATAATATGTAATACTTACAATACAAACACACACACACACACACACACACACACACACACACATTATTCTACCATAAAAATATTGAATTCTTGTTTTCTGCAGCAACACTGATGGAACTGGAGGTCATTATCATAAGAGAAAAACTCCAGATACAAACATGTATACACTATATGTTGGCTCTGTTAAGTGGGAATTAAATGATGTATACACATAAACACAGAGAGTGTAATAATAGATACTGGACAATCAAGGGTGGAAGGGCAGGAGGGATGTAAGGATGAATAATTACTTGATAGTACAATGTACACTATTCAACTAGTGGTTATACTTAAATCTCAGACTTCACCACTGTGCAATATATCTATGTCCTAAAAGTGTTTTATGCCTCTTATAACAATTTTTTAAGGAAAAAAAAAAACTCCTCACATAGTATGGGACTTAAAAATATGATGCAGAACCAAACCTGAAAGAGTTCATGGTTCCCAGAAGACTTTTAGCAGTTTGAACATCAATTTGAACAAAGAATAAACAATTCAGATTAGTTTTTAAAATAAATTATGAAATATATATTAGTGAACCTACACTGGTGTTAATAAATAAAGTAAATGAGAAAAGATAGACATCTATTTAAGACTGAAGTTTGTCAAATAACTTATTTTGATAGACCACCTTTCAAGAAGATGGAGCTTAAAACTCCATTCCTTGATTGCAACAAATACTTAGGTATATGAGAGAAAATCTCAGTTCTTTTGGACTTTACCCTGACATTTTAGATATAATACTAATTAATACATCACAGGAGAATAATAAAATTTACCATATCAAAAAATGTTAAAGAATGTGAAAAACCATGGTACTGTCATAAAAAGTAACGTCTCAAAACAATCTCACAGAATACACTTTCAAATTACATATTTGTTAAAAGGCTTGTGTCATGATGATACAAGAAAACATGCAACTAAACAGATGAGCAAATTAAAAATTGGAACACAAATTTGAACAGATTCTTCATCAGAAAATGCATGAAAAAGTGTTCATTTTACAATTGACCACTGCACTTGATCACCTGGTTATTTTCAGGGTTTTGTTGATGCTATTGTTCTACCTGGTGTAGAATGCAATGAAATATATTAGGAATATGCCTTGATTGGTTTAGTCTTTAGTTTCTGTTGGTAGATAAAAATGCAAACGAGAAGGGGATAGGAGTCACTTCCTCCAACATTTATGCATATTTTTTGAGTGGAAGTCTCACTCTGTCACTCAGACTGGAGTGCAGTGGCATGGTTATAGACACTGCAAACTTAAACTACTGGACTTGGGCCACCCTTCCACCTCAAATTCCAAGTAGCTGGAACCAAAGGCATGTGCCACCATACCCAATTGATTTTTTTTTCTTTATTGTAGACAAGTTCTCATTAAATTGCCTAGGCTGGTCTCAAACTTGTTGCTTCCATCTCCCCATAGTGCAGAGATTACAGGTGTGAGTCACTACACCTGACTTACTACCACCATCCTAAAAACAATCTCTTGGTTACTGTTTTCAGTAGTATGGGATCCTCCATGAACAAAGCAACAGTCACAGGCTACACATTAGTGGAATCACTACATGCAAGATTTTCACCCTGAGGAAAAGATTTATTCCATCTCAGTCTATGATGTTGGCCATTGGAAAACATTTATTCAGGTCTACACCACAAGTACTATTAGACAAAATAATCCTTCTTCTACCTACTGTTTGCAGATACGTGTGTTGTATCTACTGGGGACAGGATGATCTTAAAAATCCCCATTTTATTGCAGGCATACAAAACATCCTAGATGACAGAAGTATTCATATAATGAATTTTTATTTATGGTCTCTGCTGTCTTTCTTATAAAGGATATAAACCATCTGGATACAAACCCACACAAACCCTTTTGTAGATATTCACCAGCCCTGCCCTTGCCATATTAGACAAAGTTCTTCTGAGAAAACCTGAATGATATAGGAAAACTGGAAGACAAGCATGTATATACATACCTCCTATCCTCACGTAACCAGATTTCTTGGTTTCTGATCACAACATACTCAATCTCAAACTAGTCATTTAGAAGCTCAGACCTCAGACAGTGGTTTTTCGCAGAAGTGCTGTGGTGGCATCAGCACGCCCATGGATAATTAGGGATCAAGTCTCACAAAAGTCTGCCATTTAAGGGGACTTGGCATGAGCTGAATTAATCAAATTGATTACAAACGTCTGGCAGATGAGTTTGTGAGAAGACAGATTTTATCAGTAGACATGATAGCTGTTACTACAAGCTGAAACATTCAGTAGGTGTTGCAACTTCAGTGTGGGATGAGACAGTCTAGTCATCCTCCATAATTCATGGTGTAAAATGTCCTCATACACAGAGGGATCTGTAAGTGAAATATCAGTATTGGATGAATTGTTCAAGATATCTTGAACTATAATATCCTTGAACACTCTGACCCAAAACAACAGACTTTTCTTGCTTGGAGTTGTTGGTTCAACTAACAAATTAATTCATTACATTGGTGACATTATTTAAATATGCTTTCCCTCAAAAATAATACTGGAACTTGGCTGCCACAGTAACAATGCTGAGCAGTGGGGCATTTAGAGGTGATAGAACTGTCAGTGTACTGCCATGATAAATGGGATTAATGCTCCTATTATAGGGAAATTCTAGCCCCTGTTTGCCTCTGTTTACTCTTCCTCCTTCTGCTATGGGATACCACAACAGGAAGGTCCTCACAAGATATGAGCATCCTAGTCTTGGACGTCCCAGTTTCAAGACTGTGAGCCAATGCATTCTTGTTGATTATAAATTACACAGCCTTAGGCATTTTTTAATAAGTGCATTTGCCTGACTAAAGAAGTTTTACATAGCCGGGCTCTGTGGCTCAGCCTGTAATCCTGTGCCTTTGGGAGGCTGAGGTGAGTGGATTGCCTGAACCCGCGGATTCGAGAACCGCCTAGGCAGCGAGATCTCATCTCTACAATAAATCAAAAAATCAGCCAGGCGTGGTAGTGCATGCCTGTAATTCCGGCTACTTGGAAGGCTGAGGTGGAAGGATCGCTGGAGCCTAGCAGGTCGAGGCTGCGGTGGCCGGGAGCGGACACTGCACTCCAGTCTGGGTGACAGAGTGAGAATCCAACTCATAAAAACAACAAAAAAACGTAGTTTGACATTATAATGCTTTTTTCACTGGAATGTTCACTGACTAATTGCATCAACTGCCAATAAATTATGAAAGTAAATGCCAGTCAGATGTGAAGGAAACATTGAAACAAGGTAATAAAAATGCAAAGATATATGCCATAAAACATGAAAAAACATAAATTCCTGAATTTGAAAATGACCACTGAGGACTACTGCTATAAGATGTTGTATAAAACGAGACCAAAAAATTATCAGTTTTATTTAACATTGAGAATGCTACTCATACTAGTTAAAGTAGTTTACTGAGTTGCTTGAGTCAATCACAAATTACAGCAAGTAAAAGTAACTTTTATATTTGTAAGATCAGAAAAAATACAGTATATTCCATTCTCATATTCTTTACAAAAAGCAAATAGATGGATTTCATCTGTGTAGGGAGTGGGATCAGTACTTTTTAGGTAAGATTCTTGAGGGTTGGTTGCTAATAAAATCACTCAGGAAGTGCACTGAGACTTAATTGAGGAGGTGTTGGTGACTTTTTTTGGCCTTCTATTGCATTAGCTATCAAAACCTTGTATCTTCCTGTGCTACTTATTGTTCACTGATGGCTTTTTTTCTGTAAGGCATTCACTTATTACTCTGAAAAGGAGAAAACCACAACAACATAGATGGTAGATGGTCTCACCTTTTCTTTCCTTATTGCACTGATGAGAACTTGTCCCATAGAGACCCAAGAATGTTCAGAGATAAGGAACGGATGTGGTATATTATCCACAAAAATGTATTCATCTTAAGGGACGTCATGAAAAAAGAACTCAAAATCACAAGGAAAGATATAAGGAAATCCTTTGTTACGTTGTAAATTTATTCATCATACAGTATTCATAAATCATTTTCACTAAACTGATAATGTATGAAGGTATTATAGTTTTATTTTTTGTTATTTAACAATATTTTGCTTATGCTCTCACTACATAGGATATTCTCAGGATTCTCTGAGATATTCTGTGAATTCCTGGCATGGTTTCTGAAACAAAATCCTTCATGAGGAAGTGATCCCTGACATGTGCAGTCCATTGAGGGTGATCCATTATCTTGTCCACTTTTTGACCTCAGTTATTTATCAATAATTTGTAATTTATCATTCTTACTGTCACACATTGCGTTTGGCAGTGTTTTCACAAGATAAGACTGTACATAGATTCTGTGTATCCAAGCAGGCACCTGTGTCTCCAACATATGTTTTTGCTTGTGTTATTAATGATGGTCATTCTTACTGATATTAGGTGTTATCTTAGTGTGGTTTGGATTTGCATTTTTCTGATAATTAGAGAGGTTGAGAACTTTTTCGTGTGTCTGTTGGGTGCCCATATATCTTCTTTTAAGAAGTGTCTATCCATGTCATTGCTCACTTTTTAATGGGACTATTTGCAAGTAGTGTCTGAATCCTAGCTCCCTATCCTACACCTTACTCAACTCTCAAAACTACAAAAGTAGCAAAGAAAGAACAAGTTTTCAAATGCTTCCTGCATGGGATTCAATCAATATATCAAATATACATTCAATGAGAGTGTTCTATTCTGACAAAATGCCTGAACATCAGAGTGAGGAAGGAGATGGAAGCTTTTCCAGGACAGATAACATTAGTCCTGGAAGTAACTCCTCTATGTTCTCTCACTGCCCTGCTTATCCACCATCTCCACAGATTGCAGTATCTCATCCTTGTTTCTTGCTTAACACCATACCCATTTTTAGAACACTGAGAAGACTAATTGACATATATAGATAATTCTGCTATAAATCTGGCATTAGAAAACATCTTTTGTATTTAATTTTATGAATGCATTAATGATATTTTGGGAGTAAATAAAATACATAATATCAGAAAAACTTAAAAATTCTCACTAATGAATCATGTTGAGATGGTTCTCTCATTTTTGAACAATTGGAAAAGGAAATATGACTCTTGGTACTCAAGAGTTCTGGGCACCAACCACTGAAATTGAGTTTTACACAAACACATTACAGTAAAAATAACTTCACTTTTTTTCCATGTTTGAGGGGCCTACATGAATTAGGAAATATTATTGTTATATCTATCAACGAAAAATACACAGTGACACTTGATAAAATACAGTATGAAGATATTATTCAAGGCCATTATTATCATGACAGGTGTAAAGATCATGACATGGGATTTTGGAGTAGGGGATATAGATTGGACTAAACTCCACATACAGGATAGGTGAAAAGCAGGATAGGTAGTAGAGGATGGAAAATTACTAAAAGGACACATAAAGCATCAGGCAGATGCTGGTTCAAACAACTTCACAGAGGTCTTGCTCATGTCAGGCCTGGAAAATCATATATAATCCAGAACTTGGAGGAGAATGAGGAACCTAATCAGATATTGAGGGTGATCGGATATGAAGAAGGGGGAATCTGACAAAGCAACATAGCCGTACTTCAGACAAAACTGGATATCATAAGACTTCACAGACTGGCTTGGGAGAAGGTTCTAGAGCCACCCAACGTTTAGTGAACCAAATAACCTTCATCAGGATGGGGCACATAAATGGCAGCACTTTTCTCTAACAAAACTTATAACTATAATCAAAGAGAAAAATGTGTCAGGAGAATGAAATTAATTATTCCCTGCCTATTTGTTGATATATAATAGTCACTGTGAGATAGACTAAATGTCTCCCTGCATCTGAATGTCACAATTAGACCTTAGTAGTGTTCACTGATGGTGAAAGACACAAGACTTCTCACACGTGGACACACGCTGGCTCTGTGAATGTGCAGGTAAGATCTTTGCAGGACCTGAGGTATGTGGGACAGTGCACTACCCCACATTCAGAGTCAGGTGACTAATTTCTCTCTCTCTGTGGGAATAGAGGAGTAATTTGAGAATAGGGCCAGACGTACTCCACTCAAGATATTTGTAGGTGCACAGAAACCAGTGAAAGTGGAAAATGTCTATCCTTAATACACTTAATTCCTAATTAGAAAGGCAATTCTGTGCTAGGACATGGTGCAGAATTAAGAAATAATGCAAGCCAGGCTCCGTGGCTCAGCCTGTAATCCCGCACCTTTGGGAGGCTGAGGTGAGTGGATTGCCTGAGCCCGCGGGTTCGAGACCCGCCTGGGCAGCAAGACCTCATCTCTAGAATAAATCAAAAAAATCAACCAGGCATGGTAGCACATGCCTGTAATTCCGACTACTTGGAAGGCTGAGGCGGAAGGATCGCCGGAGCCCAGCAGGTCGAGGCTGCGGTGGCTGGGAGCGGCTACTGCACTCCAGTCTGGGCGACAGAGTGAGACTTCAACTCAAAAAAAGAAAAAGAAAAAGAAATAACGCAATTCGAATGTGTTTGCATTTTTTGCAGAGTGTTTATTTGTTCCTATATGTAATCCAAGAAAGTAAAGTAAAACCCTGTGTTCTGTATAGGTATTCACAGTGTGTGGGCCTTGAGACAGCACCTCCATCCCTGCACCTATGGGGAACACTGCACCTGGACCAGACACTGGCTGTTGTTATCTGAGATCTGCAGTGTGGCTTGGGCTGCAGCCTGGTGTCCCATGGCCTATTCTCATAATACGACCAACCTCCATAGTAAATTGAAGCAAAATCATTGCTGGGAGTTGTGGAGTCTCCCCAGGGAAACTTTGACATTTGGAAGACTTAGTAACTTTGCTGGAAGTTTCTTGGACAACACAGAAATTTACAAGATTTCATTAAACACTTGGTTAAATAAAGTGACCCAGGTGGCTTGAGCTGATCCAGATGACAAATATGGAAATGTCCCTGGGGAATCTGGTAGAGACAAGAACACTCGCTGTCAGGAAACCAGCCCTTATCCTTCCTAAGCACGTGTTACTGAGGCTAATGTTGTGCTCATTATGTCCCAGGCAACCTCTGGCTGTCCCAAGTGTCCTCTGAACTATAACACCTTCCTATCCTCCTACAGGAGGCTTCTGTCTGGGCTGACACTCACATTTCTTCACTGTGTCTCTAGCAAAGTAACACACAGTCATGCCCTCAGCTCTCAGCCTGTTCATTTGAAGATAGAGTGTGTTCTTAACATTGTCTTTGGAGATGATGAATTGGCCCACATGGAGACAGCATAGTCTAGCTTTAACCAGCCCAACTAATATATGCAACCCATTTCAGTCCCTTCCCTGAAAGTTGGTGAACTCAGCTCATGGCATAGTTATCAAAGGTGAATCTAGAAGAAACACAGGACAGAGGCAGGGACTCTCCAGGTTGGAACAAATTTCCCCCATCAAAGGTAAATCTAGGGGGCACACAGGAGAGTATCAGAGACTCTTCAGGTTGGATCAAGTTTTCCCCAGAGTCCACCAACTGTCCCTAAAATGGAAACTTGCAAACACAGAGATAATCTGGTAAGAAACCACCATATATATGAGCTGTTTCTCCCCGTCACATCTCCTCACACACTCACTATCTTTATTCTCCATGAATCACCTTTTTTTCATGAATCATCATTTAATACCATGAAAAGAAAAACTCAGCAGACTCTGAACTCCACTGTGAGTCATCTGTGTTCAATCCTGATCCCCAAATGAGAATACCTAATAATCCCAGTATTAGGGTTCCTTTCCCAGAATTGTAGGCTCAGGGCTGGGCTGGTGTTCAACAGCAGAGGGAAGGCTCCTGCATTATAGCAAGCTCTGGATGGGACTTCTCAGAGAGAGAAAGGTCAAGAGAAGATGAAAGTAATTATATTGTGATAAATAATTTTACATATGCACATAGATTATGTTTTGTAGGTGTAAATGTGTCTTCCAATTAATAATGCAAAAGTAAACCCAGAGCAGTAAATAACTATGTGATATTCCCAATAGCTATATCTGATGAGAGTTAGCCTCAGGGTATGGGTCTCTGTTTCCCACCACTGGATACAAATTCTTCCTGAATCATTCCCACTTCAGAGATAGACGTTATTAGTTCGCTTTGCAGAAACGCCCTTTTGTAATAAGAGCATTAAGTTTTCTATATATTATATTGCATTTACTTAAAATATTTTTAGAAATAGTCTGGGTTTATAAACATAAAGATTCATGTAGATGTGTTATCAGGAGTCTGATGTTACATGCATTATTATCCACTTGTTATTTGGGTTATCATTCACATGTATTGAATTTTACCTATTTAAAATGTGAAATTTATAAATATTGACATAGCAACTGCTAAGATGGTGAACAAGTCAATTCTCTTTAATACTTCTTCTTGTTCTTCTTTAACTTTTCCTCTTTCCCTTCTTTCTTCTATGCTCTCACCAAGCATCTCCTAATATTTAAGCTATTGTAGATGAGTTTCCATTTTATAGAATTCATAAGTGTGAAATAATAAAGCCTATCCTTTTTTTCTTTGTTTCATTTAGCTGGGAAATAATACCTGTGCATATAGCAGTGCTGTAGCATGAAATAAGCACTCTGTTTTCTTAATCATAGGTCATATTAAAATTAATGAATTGAGCTGGGCTCGGTGGCTCAGCCTGTAATCCCAGCACTTTGGGAGGCTTAGGTGAGTGGATTGCCTGAGCCCGCGGGTTCGAGACCTGCCTGGCAGCAAGACCTCATCTCTACAATAAGTCAAAAAATCAGCCGGACATGGTAGCACGCGCCTGTAATAACGTCAACTTGGAAGACTGAGGCGGAAGGATCGCCGGAGCCCAGCAGGTCGAGGCTGCGGTGGCCGGGAGCGGCCACTGCACTCCAGTCTGGGCGACAGAGTGAGACTCCAACTCAAAAAAAAAATAAAAATAATGAATTGACCTACATTTTTCTATCAGTTAAACTGCTAATTGACATGTTAATGGTTTCTAATTTATTGATGTTATACATAAAACAACTACTGAACATGAAGAATTAGGCAGGTGATAAAACAGTTTTCATTTTTCTCACATAAACAATAGCAATGATAAAACCATCATTGCCATCACTGAAGAAAATAAAACTGGAGAAGCTGAAGATTCGTGTGTTTTTTTATACTTCAGTTAACTGAAGTTACATGTCCCAAATCAGATAACTGTAGAGACACCAGTCCTTTCAGGGAGAAATAGGATCAGAGTATCAGCTTATTAGTGTATCGTGGGCATAGGCCACCTGGTGGCATATATGATAGGACAAGATTAAGATAAAAAGATGTATTGGATGACTCAAAGCCTAACGTGGTATATATGTTATAGTTTAACTTTGTAGTGACCCAAAAGTTAGGACATCGCTGTTCCCATTGAAGCATTTTACCCACGGTAGTTTGAACTTTGCAAAATGCCCTCCCATCACAGACAACTGTGCCTGGGAGAGAAGGATAACTCACAATTATGGAGTGCATCCAAAGCCATATCCCCTACCACTATTGTATAATAAAAAACTTAATGTGCAGCGCAATGCACCAAAACCAGTACCCTAGGCCCACTAGTGCTGCCTATAGGAAAAAGGAGGTGAAGGTAAGTGATCACTGAAGACTATTTTTTGAGAACCATGAATGTTCTATGTCATAAAGCACAACAGCTTGAATCTTCAGGGAAGAGCAGCAGATTTGGAGGTGGAAACAGGAATGGAGAAACACTGGAGCTGTGAGTGAGAAGAATTAGGGGAAAAAGATCACTTCATTCCAGAAGAAGGGGCAAAAGTACATAGACCTGCATCTCATCTGGAAGATGAACAGGGACTCACAAGAGAGCTCACTGAGACCAAGGTTCATGATGCCTTCCTGGAATTTGACTATGTGAGAGGTCAGAGATTGATCTTTGGTCTATCCACTTTCATTACAGTAAAAACTGTTGCAGGGGAAGTACAATACCTGATCTCAAACCAGGTGAAGTAGGAACCAAAGGGAGGCCCAAAGCTTACCTGCACAATTACGACTTTTACACCGAATCCTGAATTGTACCGTACATCTTTAAAATAAAAAAAAAATCAAAGAAAAAGTATATGCACCACCATCAGGATAGCATTTTTTTGGAGAGGAGGGATAGTGGACCATGGAAGAGGCTTTCACTAATTCTGTAATGTTCTATTTAAAAATAAAAACTGAACCATCTGTGGAAAACTACTTATATTTTTCAAAATACAGAGACAATATGTGAATGCTATTTATAACATATTCTGGAATTTTTGTGCTTGAAATGGTTTATAATAATTCCTCAAACTCCGTGAGGAATGAGATTCCAAGGGGTCATATTTCAAAGAAAAATTACCATTTCCATGGAATCATTGTGATAGAAGAATTGGTAGTAAAAACTAAATCCCAATACAGCTCCTATGATTAATCTTAATTATCCTTGCTACTGTTTACGCTGGGATCATTTGACTTAAAGGTCAACACAGGAAACGTGCCACTTCTTGTTTTTTCCCCCAGATTCATGGTCATTTCTTTTGGGAAATGAATGGTGGCAGATGCTGTGCCTGGCATAATGAATGACAGAGGGAAGCATTCATGGAGGTTACTTTTTTGTTCTTCTCCCACTGTCATTTTCAATCCTCATGCCCCAGGATGGAAATTGAGCAACTTCATAATTGAACTGATCATTCATTGCTGTGTTATAAACAAAAGCAACCACAACAAATGGTCATTTTATATTGTAACAGCCTTAATAATGCAAGTTTTACTCAAATACTTCTCTCTTTTACCCAAGATTAGGCCAACCGATAGAAAAGGATATGGTCATCAACTTCTATCTTTTAAAATCACTTCCTCCTCCAACCTGTTGAGGTTGTTTCCTCAAGAATGGTATAAAGGGAAGAAAGATGGGAATAAGGACAATTTGTAAAGGTCTCACCTGTTCCAACATGACTTTGGACTCTCTGGGCCTGGTAGGTGTTGGAAGCTCACTCTTCCTTCCACAAAATCTCATGCTATAAGTTATAGTACAGACAAAGGAGACCTCATCAGACTGAAAATCTTTTGGAAAGCAAAATAAACCATCAAGGCACCAGGAAGACTGCCTACAGAATGGGAAAAATATGAGCTAACTGTATACCTGACAAAGGTTTAACATCCAGGATCTATAAGAAACTCAAATGAGCTGACAGGATAAAAAAGACCTATTAAAACATTGGCAAAAAACATGATCAGAAATTAATAAAAAAAGACATAAGAACAGACAACAGATATGTGAAATTATGTTCAGCCTCACTAATCATGCAAATAGAAACCACATTGTGATATCATCTAATGACAGTAAGGATGGACCTCATTAGTAAATCAAAAAACAACAGATACACTAGCGAGAGAAAAGAGAAAGCTACCACATTGTTTGTGGGAGTGTAAAATAGTACAACCTCTATGGAAAAAAGTGTGGTGGTTTTAAAAAGATCTACAAATTGACTTTCCATATGACCCAGCAATCCCCCTTCTGGGAATATACCCAGAGGAAATGAAATCGTTCTACAAAAAAAGATACCTGCACATGCATGTTTATTCCAGCACTATCCACAATTGCCAAAACATGGAACTAATCGTGCTGCCCATTGAAAGTGAACTGAATACAAAAACATGGTACATATATACAATAGAATATTATGCAGTCATACTGAAGGACAAAATTATGGACTTCACAGCAACTTAGATGGATTTGGAGTCTAGCATAGTCAGTGATCTATCATAGAAACAAAGAACTGAACACTGCATGTTCTCACTCATAAGTGGATCCTGAAAACTTATCACAATATGACAAGAAAGAGGTCAGCAGTTGGACACTGCTGAGGGGAAGGGGAGCACATAACGTTACTAAGGGTAACAGATCCTGAAGCAAGGAAAATAATGACCAGTATGAGACCCAAACTTCACCTGTACGTAGACCACTTATGTACCTCATTCTGACTTGTACCCTACATCTCAGGAAAAAATCTCACTCTTGTTTATTTAGGGTACTTTTTAGGGTCTCTGGAGGTCCATTATTAGTGGATCCCTTGACCCGAGGGAATGTATCTTATGAGACACTTGCTTGTGCACTATGAACTGGGGTCAGTTTTCCAACAGGAAGCGCGTAATAATACTCAAAATAAGTACAGTGAAGAAGACTGACTAAAGAATTTATATAGTTTAGATGTTTGTCCCTTCAAATTCATATTGAAATGCAGTTCCCGTGTTGGAGAAAGAGTCTGGTGGAAGGCACTTGGATCATGGGAGTAGATCCCTCATGAATGGGTTGGTGCTGGTCTCATGGTAATGATTGAGTATTGCTCTATTATTTTATGTGACAGTTGATGTCTTCAAAGAACCTGGCATCTTCTCCCTCTCTTCTGCTCTTGTCATGTGATACACATCTCATACTTCACCTTCTGTCATGATTGTAAGCTTCCTTAGACCTCATCGAAAGCAGACGCTGGTGCTATGAAGAGCCATGAGACAAATAAACCTCTATTCTTAATAAAAATAAAGTAGAAATAAATAAAAACTGTCCAAGATAAACCTGGAATGCACCTGGGAGAGTTGAAACTTATTGTCTCCAGGAGAACACAAAGGGAAAGCACAAACCCATAATGAAATTAAAGCAGAGTATCACAGGAGGAATCTGAACTCCGTTGTGCTCATAGCAGGGAGTAGCTTCAACACATGCAGTAGCCTCAACATGAATTTTAAATGCAGGCCTGAGTAGATTTACACAAAATTTCACAATAAAATCCTAGAAAAGATAGGGTGTGTTTATACACAGGAGGAAAATATATAAAATCAAACAGTAAGCCAATATCAACCATCACACCCAAAATGTCTGTTATCAACAATATTATATGAAGTAAACCAAATAAAATTAAAAAGGTAATAATGAACAGATTATTAGAATGTATGCATAATGACACTGATATTGAAGCTATTTCATTACGCAAACTTTTTACATATTAAAAGGGAAACACAGTCATTCTTCAGTAACAGGTAACATTTGCTGAGAGATGGAAATATAAAACAGAAGACTAGCAGCCTCAATATTTTCTGGCCTTTGCCTCCTGATACTTAAATGCATTGAATTAATCAAACTCTCCCTGTTCTTCGTCTCCTAATAAGATATATGAGAGAAACAGAACTTTTAAATGTGGTTCTCATTGACGTGTTGGGTGAGGTAAATGTTTCACATACAATAGGATACTGAAACACACATCAATAATTCTTGATAAATTCTTATTTTAACGTTTGCAGCATGTTTGTTTTTATGTAAATAAGACTCAATTTTTGTTTTGCTATAAATAAAACCCTTCTACTAAGGGCTGGAACCTGTTTGGGTGGGTCCAGGGCATCCCCTGCAGCCTACACCACGTACTGTGTAGAGGTTTCCTCTGGGCTCACAAGGCATGTTTCTCTCAACATCTCTATCCCTACTTGATGTGGCTAAACTCTGGTTCAGGATGATCTTTAGGTGACACCACGTTCTTTTGAAATTATTACTTGATATAGTATTGTCCTTACTAACATAGTGAATTCTATGGGAAGACTTCAAGCAAGGACTTCATGGAACCATCAGGGAACCCCTTCTCTGGAGAGACTAGATGTACTGATACAGTTAAGAAACATGACAACTCCAGATATTTTTAGTAAATTTGCAGAAGCCTGTTTTCTCCCTTGTGACTCTCTTCTTAAAGATTACATTAAATATTTAATTCACAGACAGACCCATGTGGCTCAAGTTCCATGAAATCAAATCAAATCACAATAACATATATTCTCTCTCTCTCTTTCTCTCTCCTGTTTGTCTCTCTGCATAAATATTCACATAATTTGGCCTCTAAACTGCCCTTCTCTCTTGTATCTAGGTCATGGCAAACATCCCAACGCTGAGCTAGGCCTAGATATGTGATATGTGATCTTATTCATCATAAAAATCTAAAGTAAACCGAGTACACATTTAGATATGGGAGGTGCATGGACCTTGTGTTTGCCTATTCACATCTGGGAACTCTGCAAGTACCCTTCATGCTTGATAACCAGTTGCTAGTTCTATAAAGCATTTAGCCCTATTTATATTTGATTACATTCTATCCTGGTTTTTAATATTGTTGCCAATACAATAATTGATATTTATTTTTAAAATATGCATTCTACTTTTTTCTTTATACTCTAATAATTTTATTTAAATTCTGTTCTTCAGACAAAGAACCTGTGTATTTTATGGATAAATGACCACTTCGAGGACTAGTAATGACCTGGAACATGAAGCATCAGACCAAAAGCTGTGGTCAAAAGATGAATGAATAGATTGTATAAAGGGACACAGAGCTGATCTAAAGGGACCTCTGTGATGACTGTTGTATGTATCTACTTGGAATATATTTTTGAATGAGATTCACATTTAAATAAGTGAAATATTACAGTAGAAGATTTTCTTTCATGTGCATGTGTGTCTCTTCCATTAAGTATAAGCATAAAACAAAAACACAAATCTCTGTCAGCAAGGATACATTTTCTAGATTTCCTTCAGTAGTACTTTGGACCATAACACATCCTGGGTCTGCAGGCTTCCTACCTTCTGACTGGAGCTATGTTAATTTTTTATTCTTATTTTTTACCTGACAGACTTCCGAATACAACTACATATTTGCCTTTCCTAATTCTTCTTCCTGGTAGTCATATGATGGGAAATAAATATATCATGGGCTCCGATGAGTTTTCAGACTTCCAGACTATGAACTGAAGTAACATAATGGCTCTTTTTGGTTTCTTCCTGGCAGCCTTCTGCGTGGATCTGTAAACTTGCCTTTTCTGAATTCTAGACTGCCAGCCTTCTGTCTGGTACTACATTGTTGATCTTCCTTTGCCATTGCCTACCAGCCTTCAGACTGGAGCGACTTCTTAAGTTTTCCCGGGTCTCTGCTTGCTGACAAGAACTACCCCATTGTGTCTCTTGGGTCTCCAGGCTGTCCACACTCTGACTGAAACTGTATCATTGACCATCCTAGGTCCCCAGGTTGCCAACCTCCGAGTATAGAACTGCATCATTGGCTTCTCTGAGCCCCCATCCTGAAGTCAAACTGCAGATTATGGGCATCACAGTTTCTTCTGTAAACCAATTTCTATGCAGTTTCTACTCCTTCTTATAATTTGGGATGTAGTTTACTCCTGACAGCAAGTATTTAAATGTGTATTATTAAAATATCAATTTGAAATCTTTCTTTTGTAATGTATATCTTATTGATTGATTCTTTTTTGTGTTTTGCTTGTGTTTGAGTCAGGGTCTCACTCTGTCACCCAGAATCATGATGATGATGACTCACAGGAGCCTCAGCCTCCTGGGCTCAGGCGATCATACCACCTCATCATCCTGAGTAACTGAGAAGACAGGCACACATCACACCCATATATTGTTTTTATAAATTCCTTTTGGTAGAAATGAGGTTTCACTATGTTGTCTAGGCTGATCTTGAACTCCTAGACTGAAGCAGAATGCCCCGTTTGTCCTCTGAAAGTGCTGGAATTGCAGACCTTAGCCACCACACTAGTCATATAATGTATATTATACTAATATAAATTTTCTTCTAAGTGCTGAGAATCTCACAAGTTTTCCGGGAATCTCATAAGTTGTGATATACTGTTCTTATATTTTCAATGATCTCAGTCAAAGTGTCATGTTCAAATTGTCTCTTATTTTTTACTATACCATTTGCTGAATACTGTGGTTTCTAATTTCCATATTTTTGTGAAGTTTGCATTATTCTTTATATATTTGTTTTCTCGTTACCTTTTATCATGATGAGAAGAGGTAATTTGAATTATGTTTTTTTTTTAAATTCATTGAAGGTTGTGTGTTTGTGTGTTTTCTTATATATGATATACTTTGAAGAATGTTCTGCATAATCCTGAGGAAAAAAAATGTTTATTCTGCTTAAATTAATCGGACTATTCTGAATTTGTGTATAAAGGTTATCTGCCTCATTATGCTGTTTAAGTTCTCAATTTTATTATCTTTATTTTGGGCATTATGTGCATTAATGAACCTAGAATATGGATGTCTTCAACTATTATTCCAGAACTCTTCATTTATCCTTTCAATCTTATCTATTTTAGTATAATTTATTTTGGGTTGTGTTTTTCAGTGCTCTACTTTATTAATGGGTTAATATTTCAATAAATATGAAATATTGTTATATCACTCATAATAATATTCTGTCTTTAACTCTATTTACCTACTACTAATGAAACCACTTCATTTCACCTTCACTTACCATTTTCCTGCATTATGTTTCTCCATTCTTTCATTTTTAACTGATCTTTGAATTTAAAGGTAGCCTTTTGTAGCCAGTCAATAGTTATATTTGGTATTTTTATTGAGTGTTTCAGCCAATCCTTATCTTTGATTAATTATTTAATTTATTTACAATTAAAATAATTAAGTAAAATAATTAAATTATATTACTTGCATTTATATGTATACATGAATATAATTTCTTACATATTCATAAGATGTATGAATGTATGTGTATATATATACACACACATAAAGTTTTCTTTGCTCATTTCATCATGAGTCTGCTGGTCCATGACAGGCATCTCCGTAACAAGTGACCCAAGTGAATCTTTCCTTTCTAACACCACTAACGATCAAATCTCTGGCTAAGATACAGTCAGCAAAGGAGATCAGGACCACTGAGAGGGTACTTTCAAGGTGCAACTCACTTTGTGAGAGAAAACTATTTTTCTATTCCTGGTTCTAACAAACATGTTTGTTTTTCCTGCCCCAAAAGTCTCATCCACAACAGTCTCCCAAGAGTTTAAAGTGTGTCTGTTCCAACTATAGGACATCATACATGACATCTCTCATGGCTCATGACATCTTCTCTAATGAGGTGCTATGATGGGATTTACCACAAGTTACTGGTCTTGCACAGATATGGACTTGCCGAAAAAAATTGGAAATTACCCTCTGTGAAGGGGCATAGTAAGCCAGGATTCAGATGAGTTCTAAATCAATATACATTTTGTGGTTCCTGGAAGAAAATTTGCAAGAAAAGGGTAGTCTTACCCTGTTTCCCTTTAACTGGCATCAATCCCAATAACTCACTTGAAGAACCTGTGGAGTAAATTTAGGCTTGCTATCCCAAGGAAGCCCAGAAAAGAAAAGAACCAATGTGTGAATGTAGTTTTGGCCACTGAACCACATTTATGACTCTAGTGCAGAATACTGATTGTGGGGGAGGCTATGCATGTATAGGGGAGGGCTATGTGGGGACCCTTTTTATTTTCTGCTCAATTGGCCTATGATTATATATCTGCTTAAATTTTTAGGTGTGGCAGAGATATATAAGAGGATAGTTTGACTATTCCTAAAGAGTTATTCTAAGACTTGCCATGTGATCAAGTACTCACCCCAAATTATTTATCCAGCATATTTGAAAACTGATGCTTCCCCGATACCCTCATGGGGCGGTTTGTATCAATATTGGTGGATATTGCCTGCTTTCATACTGTTAATTTTGCTTATGGGGTGATTGTCGAGTGAGATATTTCCTGTATAATTAGATTCCATATATGTTTTTGCTGTTCTTTTTTTCTCAATAGCGTGACACCATTTTCTACACAACCTGATACCTGATAATGACTGGCATTCCTTCAGCCCAGCATAGCTACCTTCTCCCTAGTGTTTCTGATACTCTGAAGGATGTGGGTTTTCACCATATATCTCTCACACAGTAATACACAGCCACTTCCTGAAGGCTCAAACGGCTCAGCTCCATGTAGGCTGTGCTCATGGAAATGTCCCTGATCATGGTGACTCTGTCCTAGAACTTCTATGCATAGTTTATGCTGCCAGGATTAGACTAAAGCAATCCCATTCACTCAAGGCCTTGTTCAGAGACCTATTTCATTCAGTGTATATCGTAGTTGGTGAAGGTGTATCTGGAAGACTTGCAGGAGACCTTCCCTGTGGTCCCAGGATTCCTGAACTCAGCCCCAGAGTGCACAAACTGGACCCGGGCATAGACACCTCTGTAGAGGATACAGGAATTGATAAGATCCCCCCTTGACTGGCCGTGGTCCCCTCCTCAACCCTGGGACAAAGAAGTCCCTTACCTATAGCTGCTCACATCAATAATAGCGTCCTCCAGCTCCAGTCCATATTGAGGATTTGTGCTCTCAGGGACTTCTCTCGAGGAGAGTTACAAGTATTGGGCCATCCCCTCAGGCACAGATGTATTAATTTTTAACTCAGAAGTCCTCAAGCTATTTG
>NW_007256980.1:0-10908 GCF_000164805.1 Carlito syrichta | reverse complement strand
AGTTGGAGTCTCACTGTCGCCCAGACTGGAGTGCAGTGGCCGCTCCCGGCCACCGCAGCCTCGACTGCTGGGCTCCGGCGATCCTTCCGCCTCAGCCTTCCAAGTTGCTGGAACTACAGGCGCGTGCTACCACGCCCGGCTAATTTTTGATTTATTGTAGAGATGAGGTCTTGCTGCCCAGGCGGGTCTCGAACCCGCAGGCTCAGGCAATCCACTCACCTCAGCCTCCCAAAGGCGCGGGATTACAGGCTGAGCCACCAAGCCCGGCTGAGACCTATTTCATTCAGTGTATATCGTAGTTGGTGAAGGTGTATCTGGAAGACTTGCAGGAGACCTTCCCTGTGGTCCCAGGATTCCTGAACTCAGCCCCAGAGTGCACAAACTGGACCCGGGCATAGACACCTCTGTAGAGGATACAGGAATTGATAAGATCCCCCCTTGACTGGCCGTGGTCCCCTCCTCAACCCTGGGACAAAGAAGTCCCTTACCTATAGCTGCTCACATCAATAATAGCGTCCTCCAGCTCCAGTCCATGTTGAGGATTTGTGCTCTCAGGGACTTCTCTCGAGGAGAGTTACAAGTATTGGGCCATCCCCTCAGGGCACAGATGTATTAATTTTTAACTCAGAAGTCCTCAAGCTATTTGTATATTCATGTTTCTGGGTGTTTTATAGCACACACGAAATACAACTGGAGAGAGAAGATAGATGACACTTGGACCACAAAATAGTGGAAGTTTGGGGTCCAAATCTTAATCCCATTGGCGGATACATGTGCCTGACACATCACTGAATTGTGTGCAGACATAGCTCTTTGACTCAAGGAAAAAGTCCCATCCATGTTCTTTCAGGCACCAGAGCTTCCCATTTGTAACTCTGAAATTGTTACCTTTGTTCTTAATTACCACATGAGTGTACATCAGGTGCCATGGACAGGCTGAAAACCAGCATGGCTCCTATAAAACAATTTCCCCAGTATTACTTTCAGTGTCCTAAGATTCCAGGCATTTAATACAAAGACTCTTGGTTCTAACACCATAGCCATGATGTATGGAACATTGTCTGTGTTTCTGA
This sequence comes from Carlito syrichta, assembly GCF_000164805.1. Classification (NCBI taxonomy): domain Eukaryota; kingdom Metazoa; phylum Chordata; class Mammalia; order Primates; family Tarsiidae; genus Carlito; species Carlito syrichta. The sequence goes on along the minus strand of NW_007256980.1, from coordinate 9,835 downwards.
TTCTAATGACAACAGGAATTGTATGTGACTCTTGAACTCACAAATTCCCCCCAAAAAAAAGAAACCTGCTCAAGAACTTTTGTTTAGACTAAGTTTGGGTCTTATTAAAATTCTGTGCAGTAGAATTTTGCACAATTTTTGCATGCCTCCAATTCATATCCATCATTGACCATCTGTGCATACTGTACATATTGTTTTCTGATCATCTTGAATTTATGCAACTGCATAATCCCTGAGTCTCCACTTCCCTGTCATACACCCATTCAGTAACATTTTCTAGTAATGACATCAGAAGTTCATATTCTTGGTTCCTTGTGCCACTGAAGTTCGACCCCATTAACATAAATAAAGCCATCCCTCTCCTCCATCCTCTCAAAATTGAGATATCTAGAAAACCTACAGATTTCTACATTAAATATGTTCTTCTTTTCTTATTGAGTTAGAAATATGTGCCATACACCACACACACACACATACACACACACACACACACGCACACACACACACATAACCATCAACATTTTTGTCAAGTTGATATTTTAGATTATTTTATTTTATTATAGAGATGTAAAATACAGGTAAGGATTAACTACACAAGTAGACCGAATGCAGGTGTTACTGGGGCCTCCAACTGGCCTTCATTTCCTTTAGATTACTACCAGGTATCCTTTTTTTGTTATTTGTCCCCCCTTCCTCTCCTGGCAGAACCCAGTGACTGCCAGTCCCTCCCTTGTGCTATTATGATTAATGTTCAGGACTCACTGTGAGTGAGAATATGTGCTATTTAGTTCTTTGCTTTTGTGATAGATCAGCAAGTATGATGCACTCCAACTCCATCAAATTTTCTGCAAAGTTCATTATTTTCTTCTTGATGTCTGAATAATACACATCAACTATATATCACATTTTATTTATCCAGTTCAATTCTTTTTTTCTTTTTTTTTTATTTTAAGGGTTTTGGGTAAAATTCAGGTTTAGGTATACAAATGTGCATTCTGCAGTTACTCTAGTTGATGAAGTATGCTCTGCTCCCCTGGCAGTTTCCCACTCCTGCCTATCCTACCCCCACTCCTCTGGAATTTCCCACTACTGCCAGGCCCCTTCTTATAGTATTATGATAATTGTTCAAGGTCCTCATATGAGTAAGCAAAAATGATACTCTATTCTTTGTTTCTGAGATAAATCACTGAATATGATTGACTCTAAATTCATTCAAGTGGCTGTGAAATCCATAGGTTTGTTCTTTTTTATGGCTGCATAATACTTCATTGGTTATACGTACCACATTTTTAATCCAGTCCAGTTTTGATAGGCAGCATGGTTGGTTCCATGTTTTTACTATTGTGAATAGTGCTGTAATAAACATGGGTGTGCAGTTATCTTTTTGGTAGAATGGTTTGATTTTCCCCAGGTATATTCCAAAAACGGGAATTGCTGTGTCACATGGAAGGTCCATTTCTAGTTCTTTCAGAAAATGTCACACTGTCTTCCAAAGAGACTGCACTTGTTGCATTCCCACCAGCAGTGTAGAAGTGAACACGTTTATCCACATCGGTGCCAGAATTTGTTGCTGTTGTTTTATTGATGATGGCCATTCTTTTGTTTAATTTTTTTTATTCTAAAGTTGTGGGGTACAATTCAGGGTTAGGTATACAAACGTAGATTATGCAGGTACCCTTGTTAATGAGGTATCCCCCTCCCTCCTCTAGCAGTTTCCCTCAACTGCCAATCCCAACCCCCTCCCCTGATAGTTTCCCACTACTGCCAATCCCTTTCTTATAGTATTATAATTGTTCAAGATCCATTATGAGTGAGAACATATGATACTCGGTTCTTTTTTTCTTTGATGAATCACTGAATATAATCAACTCTAAATCCTTCCATGTTGCTGAGAAGTCCACATATTTGTCCTTCTTTCTGATTGCATAATATTCCATTGTGTATATGTACTACATTTTATTTATCCAGTCCTGCTTTGATAGGCCTCATGATTGGTTCTGTGTTTTGGCTATTGTGAATAGAGCTGAAAAAAAACACACATGTGCATGTATCTTTTTGTACAAGGATATGAGTTCTCTTGGGTATATTCCCAAATAGGGGAATTGCTGGGTCATATGTTAGGTCAATTTCTACTTATTTTAGAAATCTCTACACTGTCTTCCAAAGAGGTTGCACTAATTTGCATTCCGATCAGCAGTGTAGAAGCATACCTTTTTCTCTGCATCTTTTCCAGCATCTGTGGTTGTGTGTTTTATTGATGATGGCCATTCTTACTGGGGTTAGGTGGTATCTCAACGAGGTTTTGATTTGCATTTCTCTGACAATTAGTGAGGCAGAGCAAATTTTATGTATCTGTAGTCTGTTCACATATCTTCTTTGAACCAGTTTCTATTCTTATCTTTTGCCCACTTTTGAATGTGGCTGTTTTTGTTTGTTTGTTTGTTTTTCCTTTTGGTACATTTGTGTTCCTTGTAGATCCTAGATGCTAGGCCTTTGTCATATAAACAGTTAGTAAATATTTTTTCTGTGGACTATCCCCCACTCTCTTGATTTCTTCTTTTGCTTTACAGAAGCTTTTCAGTTCGGTGAGGTCCCCCTTTCCTATGTTATCTCTTACAGTGTGAGTATTTGGAGATTTGATTACGAATTAGTTCCAATTCCCTCTTTCGTTTTCTAAGATTCTTATAGTTTGAGTTTTTATGATTAGGTCTTTTATCTATTTAGAGTTATTATTATTATTATTATTTTAGCTGGAGGCTCACTCTGTCGCCCAGACTGAAGTGCAGTGGCCGCTCCCGGCCACCGCAGCCTCGACCTGCTGGGCTCCGGCGATCCTTCCACCTCAGCCTTCCAAGTAGCTGGAATTACAGGCATGCGCTCCCACGCCCTGCTGATTTTTTTATTTATTGTAGAGATGAGGTCTCGCTGCCCAGGCGGGTCTTGAACCCGTGGGCTCAGGCAATGCACTCACCTCAGCCTCCCAAAGGCGCGGGATTACAGGCTGAGCCACCGAGCCCGGCTAGAGTTAATTTTTGTACAGGGGTCCTGTTTCAATCTTGTGCATGTAATCAGTCAGTTTTCCAGCACCATTTATAAATAGGTTCTCCTCTCCCCAGTGGTTGTTGGTGGAAGCTTTGACAGAGCTGTGTTGGTTGAAAAATTGAGATTTTGCTTCCGGAATCTCTATCCTGTTCCATTGGTCCTATCCCTGTTCTTGTACTAATACCAGGCTGTTTTGATTATTGCAGCCTTTTGTCAAAGTTTGAAGCCCAGAAGTATGATACCTCCCATTCTGTTTCTTTTGCTAAGTATTGCTTTGGCTATTCATGCTGGTTTATGTTTCCAAATGAATATCTGTATTGTCATTTCCAGGTCTAAGAAGAATGATGTTGGTAATTTAATGGATATTGTGTTGAATCTGCAGATTGCCTTTTGTAGGATGGACATCTTAACTGAAATGACTATTGAAATACATAAAATAATTGCACTAATTTGCTTGATGTAACTCCATTTTGTTGAAATCCTCCATCTTAGCTGCCTACTTAACTTAAATTGACCCCCAATCTATATGTGTGATTATTGTTATATTCCCACGACTACAGACCCACAGTTTTGTTCTCCTGAGTTGCTGACTGTTTGTGATATTCCCTAGCTACAAGTTCCATGTAATTGTATGCTTTGTTAACTGAAGTCAGATGTAGCATCAAGAAATTGTTAGGGAGTTATTACTTACAAAATTCCCCCTGCCACATTCCTATAGTTTGTTCTTATATTTTGTTCCTTTTGTTTTTAGTTCCTTGTACTCTCACACTCCTGCTATGTAGTCCACATTTAGATTTTACCTATTAAAGCTTCTTGCTGATTCCACTCAGTGTCAGGCACCTCCTGGAGTGAGCCTATCCTTGTCTGCACACTTAATAAAGGACTTATAATTTGGACTCAGGCATGCTAGTGTGTCCCTTTTTGCAATTCAGTCATAACGTAACCATGTTGCTTCTTCCTGTTCATGACCATGAAATATTTTTTCATGTGTTTTTGTCCTCTTTGGTTTCTCTGAGCAGCGTTTTATAGTTCTCATTGTAAAGGTGTTTCACTTCTCTGGTTAGGAAGATGCTCAGGTATTTCTTTTTTTTTGTGATTACTGTGAGTGGGATTGAGCTTTTTATAGTGTTCTCCCACTGTTTGTTTTTGATGTATAAGAATGCAACTGTCTTTTGCACAATTATTTTTTACCCTGAGTCTTTGCCTAAGTCCTTTATCAGTGCAAGCAGGTTTTTGACAGACTCTTTTGGATTTTTGAGGTATATAATGATTCTATCAGCAAAGAGGGAAAACTTAAAATCCTCTTTTCCTACTTGGGTACCCCTGGTTTCCTTCTCTTGTCCAATTGCTCTAACTAGGACTTCCAACACGATGCTGAACAGGAAGGGTGAAAGTGAGCAGCCTTTCTTTTTCCAGCTTCCAGGGAAAATGTTTCCTGTTTCTGTCCATTTAGCAATATGCTAAATGAGAGTTTATCATAGATGGGGCTTACTATTTTTTTTATATGTTCCTTCTATATCTAGGAGTTAGTGCATTTTTATCAAGCAGGGATGTTGGATTTTATCAAAAGCTTTTTCTGCAACTAATGGTATAATCATATGGTTCTTGTTTTTACATTTTTTGATATATTCAATTACGTTTATCATCATGTGTGTGTTGAACCAGCTCTGTGTCCTAGGGGTAAAGCCTACTTGTTCATGGTGGATGATTTTTGAAATATGTTGTTGCATCTGATTTGCTAGAATATTGTTGATGATTTTTGCATTTATGTTCATAAGGTATATTGGTCTGTATTTCTCTTTTTTGTTGGATCTTTATGTGGTTTGGGTATCAGTGTGATGTTAGCTATGTAAAATGATTTGGGGGAATTTCCATCTTTCTCAATTTTCTGTCATATTTGTAATGGGATTGTTATCAGCTCCTCCTTGTACATTTTGTGGAATTCTGCTGGAATGACATCCAGTCCGGGGCCTTTTCTTGGAGTTTATTATTATTATTATTATTATTATTATTATTATTATTATTATTTATGGTTTTCTTATGACAGAGTGAATTTCCTGAGTTGTTATTGATTTATTTAATGTCTTGGTGTCTTCTTGCTTCAAACTTGTGAGGTTGTGTGATGTCAGAAAATCCTCTATTTCACTTAGGGTATCAAGTTTGTTTCCATACAGGTGTGCATAATAATCTGTGCTAATCTGTATTTCTTCAGTGTCAGTTGAGTTTTGTTTTTTGTATTTCTTTTTTTTTTTGAGTTGGAGTCTCACTCCGTCACCCAGACTGGAGTGGAGTGACATGCTCCTGGTCACTGCAGCATCCACTGGGCTCTGGCGATCTTTCTGCATCAGCCTCCCAAGTAGCTGAAACTACAGGTGCACACTACCATGCCCAACTAATTTTTGATTTATTGTAGAGATGAGGTCTTGCCAAGTTGCCTGGGCAGGTCTTGAACATGTAGGCTCAGGCAATTCACTCACCTTGGCCTCCCAAAGCACTGGGCCTACAGTCTGAGCCACCCGGCCATGTTTTTGTATTGTGTTTATTTGGGCTTTTTCTCCCTTTTTCCTGGTCATTCTGGGTAGAAGTTTATCAATCTTGGTAATTCTTTCAAAGAAGCAGCTCTTTATTTTAGTAATTTTTTCTATGATATGTTCATCTTCCATATCCCATATTTGGGCTCTTACTTTTAGGATCTGTTTTCCTCTGCTAAAGTAAGGGATTTGGTAGTCTTGTATTTCCAGCACCTTAAGGTGATTTGTTAGGCTGTTAATGTGTGATCTTTCCATTTTCTATCCTGTCCACTTTCAGTGGGCAGTCGTATCGGTTCCATGTTTTTACTGTTGTGAATAATTCAGCTATAAACATGCATGTGCAGTTGTCTTTTTTAGAACGATTTGTGTTTCTCCTGGTATATTCCAGAAAAGGAATTGTTGGATCTCACGGAAAGTTGATTTTTAGTTCTTTGAAAAAGTGCAGTACAGTTTTTCATAGAAGTTAACTAGTTTGCACTCCCACTAATAGTGGAGAAGAGTTATCTTTTCTCCACACTCATATCAGCATCTGCTGTTTTTTTAATTTATTCATGATGGCCATCCTTGCAGGAGTTCAGTGCCATCTCATTTAGTTTTGATTTGCATTTCTCTGATGATTTGTGAATCTGAGCTGTTTTTCATGTGTCTGTTGGTTTCTTGCATGTCTTTTACTGAGAAACATCTGTTCATATTTTTGCTTACTTTTTAATAGGGTTGTTTGTTTTCCTTTCAGCTCATTTGAGCTCCCTGTAGATCTTGAATGCTAGGCCTATGTCCGATACATAACCAGAAAATAATTTTCCCATTCTGTGGGTTCTGTCTTTACTGTCTTAATAATTTATTTTGTTTGAAAAGGGTTTTCATTTTTGTCAGGTCTGACTTGTCATTCTTTACTTTTATGGCATTTGCTTTTGGGGAATTTTTATGTATCTACTTGTCTACTCTGATGTGCATAAGAGTGTTTCCTATGTTTTCTTCTAGGATTCTTATATCACCATATACAAAATCAACTCTAAATTGTTCAAAGACCTTAACATCAAACTTCAAACTATAATAACCCTAGAAGATATGGTATTTTTCTTTTTAGTGAAAGTAAATTACATATTTGGAGTGTAACCTCTTACCAGTCTCCTGTTCAACTGCACCTGGAATGAAGCCTAAATATATGGGTCTTGAGCACTCTCTGCAGCCCAGCCCCTACCCAGAAAGGAGGATTCTGTCTGTACTGACATAGCATCTTTCTCTTATTTTCTCTAGTCCAATATGAAAGGCTGCACACTGGTTCAGAAGGTGCCTTCAGTGACACAGTTTACTTCTCCCACCACCTACTGAAACAGTGAATTGTCCTTACTAAAGTCAGCATTTTTTTACTGGGAGACGCAACTTAGGATTGTTTGAAACCACAGAGAGCCTCTTCCCTGATGCTCCAGATGCTCGGACGGAGTCCACACTCACAGTTAGTCCAAAATAGCTTCAGTGCTTTGGGGGAGAACCTTTTCTCTCCTTTAGGCTCCTCTAATTAAACATCTCATTAGAGAACCTCTTAACCTAGAGGTCATGGAACTCAGAGCCCACCCACACCTTCTCATTCAGTAACACACAGAGAGACTATAGATGTTGTCCACAGTAATAGGCAGAAAATTTGTCCTTCCTCCCTGAATCTAGAGCACCAATAGCACCCCCTCCACACACACATTGACTGTAATCCTGAGACTGTTCCCTTGTCAAACAGAACAGCAGTAAACATCTTAAACCTGGGAATGGTGTCATGTGCACACAGTGGTTTGGCTATTCTCCCCTCACTTAGAATCTGAAGACATCCCTGAGGAGGGTCCAAGCACCCCTAGAGGATCAGGCCAGGCCCAGCTTTGTCCTATCTGTGCAGCCAACAATGGGCTTCCATTTCTGTGCGGTGGGTCACAGAACACCTGAAGCCCAGCCATTTCCAATCTCAGAGGCACAATAGAGCATTTTTTTCGGGGCAGAGGTGGATGCTGCTCTAGGACCAGGGACCTGGAAAGCAACAGCACTTGATGAATCGGTGTCCCTGTGGAGCAGGGTCTGTCATGGGCCTCAAATCCTCCACATTTCATTCACATGAGTGTGCCTTGTGGAATTGTGTCACATTTTCACCTGTGCAGGTGGGCTCCTTGGGAAGACTGATTCATTCTTTTGATTCTCAATTCTTGGGAACAGGGAAGTTCACTTGAAATCCCCTATTTACAAGACATACTTACCTCCTGGTCTGAATGAAATAGCTCCAGGTTTCAAAAAGAAGCTACACATGTGAAAGGAATTGCCGTGAACTTCCAGGGATATCAGGAGCTGCACGTAACCTAGGAACTCCAGTGATTAGAACAAGGTCCTTGATCCTATATCCCAGAGTTGCACCAGGAATGTGACTTCCCAGAGATGGGGCCTATGTCATACTTTCAACCCAGAGTGAGCCCTGTGACTTGCTTCTGACTATAGACAAGACCCAGAGAGTAGGATTCTAGGCTGTTACTGTCACTGCTGCCTAGGACATTGTGGACTCAGACCGTATGAACTAAATACCCATGAGTTCATAGGGCAATTAATAAATGATTTTTTTAAAAAATAACTGGGTTGGGGGCAAGATGGTGACGGCATAGGTGAACTGGTGAGATTCTCTGAATGTGAGTTCCCAAAAAGGCTATCACTTCGTTACCCCCATCACCCAGCCCACCACCAACCGTGCTGGGGTCAGGTCTGGGAACTTCAGTCCCACGCAAGGCCAGATATTGCGCCCCTCCCCCCACTGCTGCTGTTCTACTCGTGTGTGGAAGTCTCCGGTCCCGGCCCCCTCCAGATCCCTCCCCGGCTGCATTGTCTCCAGCCCGGGCACCCGACATCAAGCCGCTGGTCACACAGGGAGGCTCTGGGCACCCACCCCTCAGAGACGCCAGTTCCATTTCTGGCTGAAGTACTCTGTAGGGTCCCAGCGCCACTCTCGCTGTTTAGAGCCTGCCCTTTGGAACTTTGGCGCTCTGGAACTCCGGGTCCACCCTGGCTGAGGCACTCAGCGTGAGACCCCAAACCAGAGGACCCAGACAAGTGGAGAAAAACAAATCTGCTTAAACTGCCTTGCCATTCTCCAGGCAGAGACTTCCATTGCCCTGCCCACCTATCAACAAACTTTACCTCATTTCCTAAGGCCAGGTATTGCAGCGTGCGGGGAAGTTTTGGGTCCCTGCTCCCTCCAGCTCTCTCCCCGGCCAGGCACCCAGCACCGCCGGTTGCACAGGGAGGCTCTGAGCGCCCGCCCCTCAGAGACACCGGTTCCATTACTGGCTGAAGTATTCTGTAGGGTCCCAGCGCCACTCTTGCCATTTAGAGCCTGCCCTTTGGAACTTTGGAGCTCTGGAACTCTGGGTCTACCCTGGCTGAGGCACTCAGCATGAGACCCCAAACCAGAGGACCCAGACAAGCGGAGAAAAACAGATCTGCTTAAACTGCCTTGCCATTCTCCAGGCAGAGACTTCCATTGCCCCGCCCACCTAGCAACAAACTTTACTCAGCTCCTAAGGCAACAGTGTGAAACAGGAGACAAAGCCCCACCCCTATGCTGCAACGAAAAACAAAAGGGAGAGGCTGGAATCGGAGATCACAGAAGTTACTCTAATCTGATCGCTTATTTTGACCTATGATTTTATCATTGAAACTGTTGGTCTAGATTACGTTTGGTGTTTACCTTCTGACTTATACTGTTTCTTGATTTTTTTGGCCTGTCTCTGTTTAGCTATCAGTATTCTTTAGGGAATCTTTCTTACCTGTCTTTTTTCACTTCTTCCCAGCCCTGTGTCTCTCTCTCACCTGATAGTTGGTATGTATATCTGTTTTCCCTCTTGCACTTCTCCCTTTCGCTTATTTTGACTTATGATTTTATCATTGTAACTGTTAGTTTAGATCACGTCTGTTGTTGACCTTCTGACCTACACTGTCTCTCGATTTTATTGACCTGTGTCTGTGTAGCTATCAGTACTCCTTAGGGAATCTTTCTTACGTGTCTTTCTTCACTTCTTCCCTATCCTGTGACTGTTTTTCACCTGATAGCTGGTATGTATATCTGTTATCCCTCTCGCACTTCTCTCTTTCGCTCATTTTGACTTATGATTTTATCATTGTAACTGTTGGTTTAGATCACGTTTGTTGTTTACCTTCTGACTTACACTGTTTCTCGATTTTATTGCCCTGTCTCTGTGTTGCTTCAGTACTCTTTAGTACTATGTAGCTATCAGTAC
>NW_007256979.1:4774-5756 GCF_000164805.1 Carlito syrichta | reverse complement strand
CTGACTTTACTAGCAAGGCAGCTGAATTAACGAAGTGAGTTAACTACCTCGCTACTTAGCTAGCCATTTTACTTAACTAGCTGTCTTAACTAGCTAGCTGCCTAGCTAGTCAGCTGGCTGGCCAACTGACTTCTCTAGCTGACTTAACTAGCTAGCCAGCTGGGTGACCAGCTGAATTAACTAACTGAGTTAACCAGCTATCAATCTGGCTTGCCAGCTGACTTAGCTAGCTAGTTAACTAGCTAGCCAGCTTTGAAGTCAGCTGAATTAACTACCTGTCTTAACTAGCTAGCCAGCTGGCTAGCCAGCTGACTTAACTAGCTTGCTACCTAGTTAGGCAGCTAGCTAGCCAGCTGTCTTAACTAGTGACTTAACAAGCTACTCTACTGGCTAGCCAGCTGACTCAACTTACTGACTTAACTAGTTAGCCTGCTGGCTAACTAGCTGAATTACCTAGCTCTCTACCTAACTAGCTAGCTAGTTGTCCAGATGACTTAACTAGCTGACTTAATTAACTTGCCATTTGGCTAGCCAACTGACTTAACTGGCTCACTACCTAGCTAGCCAGCAGGCTAGCCAGCTGACTTAAGTAGCTGACTTAAATAGCTGGTCTGCTTGCTAGACAGTTGAATTAACTACCTTGCTATATAACTAGCCAGCTCTATAGCCAACTAACTTAACTAGGAGACTTAAGTAGCTAGCCAACTGTCTAGTCTGTTGACTGTAGTAGCCAGCTACCTAGCTAGCCAGCTGACTAGCAAGCTGACTTACCTAGGGACTTAACAAGCTAGCCAGCGTGCTAGACAACTGACTTAACTATCTAGATACCTAGCTAGCCAGCTGTCAAGCCAGCTCACTTAACTAGGTGACCTAACTAGCTAGCCAGCTGGTTAGCAGGCTGACCTAACTGCCTAGCTACCTGGTTAGCCAGCTGAATATCCAGCGGACTTATCTACCTAGCTGCCTCTGTAGCCTGCTGGCT
>NW_007256979.1:0-3775 GCF_000164805.1 Carlito syrichta | reverse complement strand
ACTTATTTAGCTACCTAGTTAGGTAGCAGATTCAGTAGGTGACTTAAATAGTTAGCTAACTAGTGAACTGGCTGACCTAGCTAGCTGACTTTAATAGTTAGCTAATTAGCTAGCTGACCTAACTAGTTGACTAACGAGATAGCTAGCTGACTGAACGAGTTGGTAAATGCGTTAGATAACTGTTTTATCTAGTTGGTAAACGAGTTAACTAGGTGACTTAACTAGTTGGATAACAAGTTAGCTAGGTGACAACTTGTTGGCTGATGTGTTGGCTGACTAATTGCCAGGTTTAAAAAGTTGGTTGACAACTCGGCCGAATTGTTAGCTGGCTTAACATGTTGGCCGACTAGTGGCATATCAGTTAACTGGGTTAACTAGTTGTTTGACTAGTTTTCCAACTAATTAGCTCGTTTAACTAGTTGGCTGGCAACTTTGCTGTACTAATTAGTCAGCCGACTAGTTGGTCAACTAGTTAGCTGACCTAACTATTAGGATGACTACTTAGCTTACCTAACTTGCCTGCTGACAAGTTGGCCAACTATTCGGGTGATTGGTTAGCTTACTTAATTAGTTTGCCCACTAGCTAGCCAACCAGTTAGCTGACAACTACTTGGCCAGCGAGTGAGCCGAGAGGTGTTCTGACTTAAATAATCATCCAGCGAGTGAGCAGACTGGTCAGCTATCTTAACTAGTTGGACAGAGAGTGAGTCGACTTGTCAGCTGACTTAACTAGTGGGCTGGCAAGTGAGCCGACTGGTCAGAAGACTTAACTAGTTGGCTGGCGAGTGAGCCATCCGGTGAGGAAACTTAACTAGTCGGCCAGAGAGAGAGAGCTGACGTGTGAGTTACCTTAACTGGTGGGCAGATGAGCGAACTGTCTGGTGAGCAGACTTAACTGGTCTGCTGGTGAGCAAGCCGATTAGTTAGCTGACCTGTTGGACCACGAGCGAGCCAATAAGTTAGTTGTCCCGTTGGTTGACAAGCGAACTGACTAGTTTGCTGACCGTTTGGCAGGTGATCGAGTTGACTAGCTAGCTGACGTGATGGAAAGTGAGCAAGCCCACTAGTTAGCTGACCAGCTAGCTGAGTTGCTAGCCGACTAGCTAGCTAAGTAACAAGCTGGTTTGCTAGCTGACTTAACTAGCTAATAGTCTAGCTAGCTGGCTTTCTAGCTGACATAATTAGTTAGCAAACAAACTATCCAGCTGTCTAGCAAGCCAACCTAACTAGCTAGCTAACTGGCTACTTAGCTAGATAGTTGACTTAACTATCTAGCTGATTAGCTGGCTGACTAGCTAGCTGACTTAACTAACTAGCTGACTAGCAACCTGACTAGCTAGCAGACTTAAGTAGGTTGCTGAAGAGTTAGCTGACTTGCTAACTGAATTAACTAGCTAGCTGGTTTTCTAGCTGACTTAGATAGCTGAATAGCTAGTTGGCTGGATAGCTGGCTAGCCAGCTGACTTATCTAGATGAATTAAATAGCTAGCCAGCTGGTTAGCCTGCTGACTTAGTTGCCTAGTTACCTAGATAATCAACAGGCTAGCCAGCTGACTTAACTAGCTTACTTAATGAAGTAACCAGCTGGCTAGCCAGCAGAGTTGACTGGCTGGCTACCTAGCTAGACAGCTGGACAGCCAGCTGACCAATCTAGCTGACATAACTAGACACCTAATGGCTAGCCAGCTGACATAACAAGATACCTAACTACATAGCCCAATGGCTTGCCGTGGACTTAACTACTATCTAGGTAACATGTTGGCCAGCGAGCTGAATTAACTAGGTGACTCAATTAGCTAGCCACCTGGCTAGCCAGCTGACTTAACTAGCTAGATATCCTGCTAGGCAGCTGGTTAGTCAGCTGACTCAACTAACTGACTTAACTAGCTAGCCAGCTGACTTAACTAGCTGCCTAAGTAGCTAGCTACCTAGCTAGTCAGCTGACTTAACAAGCTGATTTAACTAGCTAGCTACATAGCTAGCTATCATATAGCTAGTTGTCTTAACTTGCTGACTAAACTAGAAAGCTATCTCACATGTCTAGCTGACTTAACTAGCTAGCTTCCTAGCTAGCCAGCTGACATAACTAGTTGAAATAACTATCGAGCCAGCTGGTTACCTATCTGATGTTACTAGCTTTTAACCAGTTAGCCAAATGGCTAGACTACTGACTTAATGAGCTGACTTAACTAGTTAACCAGCTGGTAATCTAGCTGTCTAAACTAGTTCACTTAACTAGTTGGCCAGCTGGCTAGTCAACTGACTTAATTGCCTAGCTACTTAGCTAGCCAGAAGCCTTGCCAGCTGTTTTAACTACCTGAATTAGTGAAGTTTTCAGCTCGCTAGTCAGCAGATTTAACTAGAATGCTACCTGGCTAGATAACTGGATAACCAGCTGATTTAACTAGTTGACATAACTATATAGCCTGATGGCTAGCCAGCTGACTTAACGAGCTACATACCTACATAAACTGCTGGCTTGCCAGCTGACTTAACTATCCACCTACCTAGCTAACCAGATGTTCAACGATCTAACTTAACTAGGTTACTTAACTAGCTAGCCAGCTGGCTAGCTAGCTCCCTTAACAAGCAGGGTATGCTGCTAGGCAACTGGCTAGCCAGCTGACTTAACTAACTGACTTAACTAGCTAGCCAGTTGACTTAACTAGCTGACTTAACTAGCTAACTACCATGTTAGCCAGCTGACTAAACTAGCTGACTTAATTAGCTAGCTACCTATCTAGCCAACTGGCTGGCCAGCTGACTTTACTAGCTAACTTAACCAGGTAGCCAGATGGCTGGCCAACTGACTTAAAAAACTAGCTACCTAGTTAGCAGCTGGGAAGCCAACTGATTAACTAGATGACTTAACGTGCTACCCCTCTTGCTATCCAGCTGAATTAACTAGCTTACTACCTAGATAGCCAGCTGGCTAGCCAGATGATTTAGCTAGTTGACTTAACCAGCTAGCCAGCTGGTTAGACAGCTGAGTCAATTAGATGACATAATTAATGAGCCACCTGGCTATCCAGCTGAGTTTACTAGCTAGCTACCTAGCTAACCAGTTGACTAGTGACCTGACTTAACTAGGCTACATAGCTAGCTTGTGTTTGGTTAGCCAACTGACTTAACTAGCTAGCTACCCAGATAAGCAACTGGCTAGCCAGCTGACCTAACTTGCTGATTTAACTAGCTAGCAAACTGACTAAACAAGTTGACTTAACCAGCTAGCTCTCTAGCTAGCCAACTTGTTTAACTAGCAGGCTTAACTAGCTAGCTACCTAACTATCTGTCTTGCTTGCCAGCTGTCTTAACTAGCAGACTGAACTAGCTAGCTTGCTGACCTAGCAAGCTGACCTATATAGCTAGCTTCCTAGCTAACCAGCTGACTTAAGTAGCTGAAATAACTAGCTAACCAGATGTCTAGCCATCTGACTTATCTAGCTTTTTAACTATCTAACCAGCTAGATTGCCAACAGACTAAATGAGTTGATTTAACTAGCTAGACAGCTGGTTGCCAGCTGACTTAAGTAGCTGACTTTACCAACTACTCAGCTGGCTAGCCAGCTGACTTACCTAGCTGACTTAAGCTAGCAAGTTGGCTAGCCAGCTCACTTAACTAGCTAGCTACCTAAATATAAAGCAGGCTATCCAGCTGACTTATCTCGTTTATTGAACAGCTATCCTTCTGGCTAGCAAGGTGACTTATCTAGTTAGCTACCTACCTAGCCTGCTGGTTAGACAGATGAGTCAACTAGGTGACTTAACCAGCTCA
>NW_007256978.1:944-4180 GCF_000164805.1 Carlito syrichta | reverse complement strand
ATGCTTACTACTGTTTAATCTTTTCGATGGAAATTGTATCACCTTAAATGTATGTTTTATCCAAACAAGTCTATTCTAAAAATCAAATAGTAGCTGTCACACTCTTGGATAATGGGCTGCACGGTTACCATGACAATGACCTCGGGCTGAAGCAAACGGAGTTCCGGCATGTAACAAAACTAGAAAAACGTCCAGCCTGGTTAGGGGCGGGGCAATAAAACTATTATGATAATTTAGTTTCTAGTCTTAATCCTAGGAGAAACTGCCTTTGGGAACAAGAGCTGACTAACCAGTCTACAAGGAAATAGAAATAAAAAAAATATCTAGAAAGAAGTACAACTTAGAAGGGACAAGGTCATATAAAATAATTCTGCTGTGCAACTTTCCATCAGGTGTACAGAGATTTACTTATAAATTTTACTGCCATGTATGCTCACTGGTCACTAATCACATGCCAATATCATAGGTATAACCGATATCCTATGTCAGAGGCGATCTTCCAGATGGGCCTTACAAGCCTCAGTCATGTAGCTTTAGATGTTGGCTCCCAACATTTCCCCCTTTTTTATTAAAAATATATGTTAAACATCTTGGCTTCTGTCTTAGGTTGTTCTCGCTTCACCATAGTTGTTACCCGTCATTGGCCCGTTCCCCTTCCCCACGGGGAATGCCTGTCTTAGGTTCATACTAGGTGGCTGGAATCTTACCCGTCACTGAATACCAAGAGCGTAAAGACTTGAGGGGACATAGGGAGAGTGAAGAATGGTGAGCTGATGACACAAAATATCAGCCTTTATGACATAACTGACCAGTTGATAAATGACATTACTTTTTTGTTTTATTAGTAAGAACTGCCAAATAAATATTATCAGAGTTACGTTGAACTGCTTTCCTCAAACGTTGGATGATGACTGGAAAGATAAACAGCAGAAAAAGAACAATTATACCAATAGCAATGAAATTATAGATCAGATTCCAGACAGAATTGGAAGCCACAAACTGAGAAAGGGAAGAAGTAAATCTAGAAGCCAGTTGAGAAAATGAAAGTGAAGACAGGTGTGCTTGAGAAATAGCAGTAATCTGACTATGCAACTGTTGAATGTTTAAAGAAGAATTAGAAGACTGCCAAACTCCCGTAAGATGTTTCTGAACATCAGCCCAACTGACATTCTGACCATGATATGGCAAAGGTGTAACACAAATCCATTTAAATTGAGCGTGACAAGTTACAGACATTTGAACCTTAATATGTTGTATTTGGTTTCCTATATATACTAGTGCTGATTCTAAAGCATTCAATCTATCAATAATACCTTTATCTATCTGCTCTTGAGTAAATAAAGCTAAGCTAACATTTTGAGACAAATCATTCACATGATTTGCTGTGTGAACTTCTTGGGCCAAAGCAGTGGCAGAGGCTGCTACAGATCCTATGATAGCTATTAAAGCAGAAATTTCCAAGACTAAAGCTGCAACAAACCTACAAGGCCTATTTAACATTGCTGTGGCTTGTTCTAAAATATAAGTACCTAGAGAAGAATACCACGGTTCCGGTAGCTGAACAGGCACAAAAACGTAAGAAGGATGCTTTAACAGAAATACTTGATATGGGTTACCAATAATACAATTAGGCAAAGTACAATTTTCACAATTAATTTCAAAATGACCAAAATTATATATTACTGAGTAAATAGAATGAGCATTAGCAATTAACAAAACGTATGGGGAATCAACACAAGCCTGTAAAAAGTTGTAAAACCGGAATGAGGACAATAAAGTGTTACAGGACCTGTTGCTGCAAACACTCAATAAAGCTGAGTCTGTAATGAACGATTAGAGGATAGAGAACTTTGAAACATAGATGTAGCCCATCCAAGCGGGTGCCTTCTAGCTGTGACAAGCGTAGAGCCATTAAAACCCCAGTCAGTAATATATAGTTTTTCACCGAGTACAGGATAGTCCACCTTTGAGTTATAAGCAAAGTCTCTCCATTTCAGGAAGCCAGCATCTCGCCGTATGAGTGACCAGTCCTTTTCCGTATCATTGAAGGGGCAAGCAGGTACGCTGAGAGGCGATGAAGATCTAGTCGCATGGCTAAGGGCGGTTCCTCCAGGCATTAACATCTCCAGTCGCCAACCGTCCTTGATATTGTCCTGATAAGGGCTTTCTGTACTCCGAGACTTAAAGGTAGACATTAAGCAAGAAGGCTGGTAATTATTAAAAGCAGAATTATTATACAAACAAATAGGTAGGGAGTTGGAATGGCCTTTATAAGAAAAATTACGATTAGTAACATGTTTGACTTGAGCACGAAATAAAGCAGGCTCTCCCCTTTTCCTGTAGGAAGCTTCCATTTTATCAGAGGTTTTATACTTTCTTCTGGATCTCAATGTCTAGCCATAGCTGAGTAGCCTGAAGAGTTCAAATTTAAATGATTAATAACAAATAAAGTGATTCAAGATATGGTGAGGAGAGCTATACTTGAACTCACCCTCATATAACTTAATTGATTTTTTAAAGTTTGGTGAACTCTTTCAACTATGGCTTGACCTTGTGGGTTGTAGGGAATTTCTGTGGAATGAGAAATATTAAATTAGGAGTAAAATTGCTGGAAATATTTAGATGTATATGCAGGACCGTTGTTGGTTTTCAGTTGCTCTGGCATACCTAGCTGTGAAAAACAAAAGAATAAATGTTGTAACACGTCCTTGTAGGCTTCTTCCAGATTTTGTTGAAGCTAAAATAACATGAGAAAATGTATCTCCAGTCACATGCAAATAAGACAATTTTCCAAAGCTGGGAAAATGAGTTACATCCATTTGTCATAGTATGTTAGGTCTCAGTCCTTGAGAGTTGACTCCTCCTGGAGCTGGAACAAAAGTTTTTTAATTCTCAGAGAGTAAACTGAATGTAAATTGTTTATAATTCTCTGGACTTAAAAGTATAGTAAAGAAGCAATTCTGTAAATCAATAACTATAATATTAAAGTTAACAGGTATAGCAATACAGGCTGTAACACTCCATGGCTCCCATAGTAGTGTTCACAGCTCTTAAATCCTGTAAAAGTCTCCATATACCAGATTTTTTTTTTAATTACAAAACTTAGGAGTGTTTTCAGGGCTAGTGGTTGCCATTCAGGGGGACTGGTAGAAGGCTCTTGGGATAATTTAACTGACCAGGAGAGCCAATCCAGACAATCCTTAATCAGAATACTATGTTTTCTAGTGCTTGCCATG
>NW_007256978.1:0-831 GCF_000164805.1 Carlito syrichta | reverse complement strand
TAAAATGAAATGATAGAACTACAGTCATATACAGCATAAATTTTCCATAGTAGTATTTAGAATCTGTAGGCTTCATACTCAGTTGAAAGTTTCCCACTGATTTTCTCATGCTTATTAATTCTTTTTGTTCTCAATTTCCTTCCTGCCTTAATCATTTGATATACTGTATATAAAGTTGTGGATAAGATAAATTTGTATGAGAAAAATTGTAACAAATACACAAAATAAAATTCTATTTAATTTTCTAATGAATAATATGTAAAAAAATTCTTTGTGAATTACCGTTCTCCAAATACCTGTCAACATATTTTTCAAGTTTTCTTATTAATTTAAAGCAGAATACATCTGCATTTTCACCTTACGCATAACTCTAAGTATATGTTTTATTTTTTCTTTATAACAATTATAGGCCAGCTTTTAACTGCTGGTACACCGAATCTTTTGCTGCCTTAAGTTTCTTAGATGGTATAGGCCATTGTTTTACCTAAAACTGGCTTATTGACATGCAACCTTAACAACAATGGCCTGTAGGGTAAATTTGAATAGCCAATGCCAGCTCGGTTTGTTTTTTCATTCACTAGAGTAAGTTTTTGTATTCTCTGTCTGTCTTTACCAAGTCCCTTAAAAGGATCATAGCCTATCTACAGCATTTGTGCTGAAGCTTTATCATTAGGGCTATATAAATGCAGGCTTATTTGAGCAAGAATATCTCTTCCCCATAATGTAAAGGGGATAGATGGAATAACGTATGGTCAAAAAGTTTTTGAAGTCTTATCTGTCCAATTTAAAATTTTTAGAGTTATTGGCTACTGAGGGTACTCGACCAATGCC
>NW_007256977.1:2329-3263 GCF_000164805.1 Carlito syrichta | reverse complement strand
TGCCTCGAGAATACTGCACCAAAGCATGGGCAGCCATTTAGGGGAAGTTGGACTGGAGAGTCTGACCTTGGGTGACCCTCACATGGAAGGACTGAGGGCAGAAGTTTTGGAGTAGAATGGATTTCTTTCTTTCTTTCTTTCTTTCTTTCTTTCTTTCTTTCTTTCTTTCTTTCTTTCTTTCTTTCTTTCTTTCTTTCTTTCTTTCTTGTCTTTCCTTACCAGGCTGTCCAGGCTACTCTCAAACCATTCAACTTGGGCCATCCTCTTGGCCTGGGCCCCCCAAACTGCTGTTATCACAAGCTTTCCATTTGGTTGACATCCTGGTCTTCCTGCCTGGTCTTTAACTCTGGGTCAGAGGTAATTCTCCTGCCAAGGCCTGCCCTCACCCAAGCTTTTCTGGGTTTTGCTTGGGGTCAAGATGGGGACTTGCTATGCTGTCCAGCCTGGTCTCGATATCCTGGGCTCTGGCCATCTTACCATCTCAGCCTCCCTGAATGTCGAGGAGACAGGTGTGAGTAGCCCAGCCATCCCCACCCACCCGAAGATTTGGGAGTCATTCCCCACCTTTCCCTGAGGCAGCCCCTCAGAGGAGTGTTTGGTTCGACACTTGGGAATGAGGCAGGTGGAGGTGTGGGCATCCAGGTGGATCCACGCTCCTGCACCAGATGCTCCCCCCTGGGAGGGATTGGTGGGTGACTCTGACTGCACTTCCTGGGGCCCTGGGTCTTCAGAAGGGAGAGGGCCTAGCAGTGGGGCCCCAAGAGTGTTGTGGAGGCCGGGTGCAGGGACTCATGCCTGTCATCCTGGTGCTCTGGGAGGCCGAGGTGAGAAGATGGACTGAGCATCCGGGGTTCAAGACCAACCCGGGCACCTTGGCGAGACCACCTCTCCTAGAAGCCAAAAACAAATGAACAAGAGTGGTGGCTCTCACTTG
>NW_007256977.1:0-730 GCF_000164805.1 Carlito syrichta | reverse complement strand
CATGCCCAGCTCATTACTGATGAAAGATAGAGGTGAGGTCTCACTGAGGTGTCTTGATGGGTCTTGGCCCATGGCTCGGGCTGGCCACAGGACTTGAACACCCAAAGCACTGGGATGATGAGGCTGAGTCCCCAAGACTGGCTTTAGAACTTCATTGAAAATGAACCAGAAGGCCTTACATGGTGGCCCACGCCTGGAATCCCAGTGCTCTGGGATGCTTAGGTGGGAGGATGGCTGGAGTCCAGGAGCCCAAGGCTAGTGCAGGCCAGCCCAGGTCTTCACACAAAACCAAACAGGGATTCTAAGGTTGAGGAACCCATCATTCTGGCCACACCGGAGGCTGAGGCACAAGGATTGCTGGAGCTCACAATTTCGAGACTGGCATAGAACGTTGGTTGTGTCCCCGGGCCCCTGTCTCCAAAAACATCAGAATCATACACAGTTTCTCAACTGTGCATGGTGTGTTCGCAGGGCTACTGGCTATAGAGCTAGGAAAAATGTGATTGGGAGAGCTGGAGGAACCTTGCCAGGGAGACTCATGAACTCCTGCACCAAAGGGGTCAGTCATTGGTGGGGGTTGGGGCAGGATGGTGCTGAGCCTGCTGAACCCTCATATGTGGGGGAGTGGTGGGAAGTCCTGGGGAGGAAGGTTTGCAGGAGAATGGATTTCTTTCTTTCTTTCTCTTTCTTTCTTTCCTTTCTTCCTTCTTTTCTTTCTTTTTTCCGTCTT
>NW_007256976.1:3108-6781 GCF_000164805.1 Carlito syrichta | reverse complement strand
CACACACACACACACACACACACACACACACACACACACACACAAATGAATTACCAGTTCAAATGGAAAAGAAGGCTACATCAAGTGTTGTTAAGGATATAAAGAAACTAAGCATTTCATACCTAGTTTATGAGAGTGTTAAATTGGTACAGAATCTTTGAAAAACATGGTGTCAATAAGTATTTAATACAGAAATGACTTCAGGGTGTGTGTGTGTGTGTGTGTGTGTGTGTGTGTGTGTGTGTGTGTGTGTGTGTAGATGGTCCCTGACTTATGTTGGTTTGATTAAGGATTTTTTCAACTTTATGATAATGCAAAAGTATTAGGCTTTTAGTGGAAACTTCACATTTAGTACCCATACAATCATCCTGCTTTTCACTTTCAGTACAGTATTTAATAAAGTATATGAGATATTTCATACTTTATTATAATATAGGCTCTGAGATAGAGAATTCTGTTCAACTGTAGGCTAATATAAGTCTTCTGATCACATTTAAGGTAGGCTAGACTATGATCCTGAGTAGGTTAGATGTATTAAATGTATTTTTTACTTAAGATTATTTTCAATTTACAATAGATTTAACAGGACATAATTCCATTATGAGTTGACAAGCATTGTATACTCAAATTAAGTGAATATATACTAACCAAAATGCTTGCTAAATAATTTATATAACATTATTTATAATAGCTACAAACTTGAAGTGACATAAAGTCCTTCAACATAGAAATGAACTAATATATTTTGGACTAATTAAACCATGGAATAATGCATGGCAATAAAAATCATTCAAATGCAATGTTTAGTGAAATACACTAGATGCAAAATAATATATCTGTATGATACTACTTATATGTAATTCAAAAATAAGCAAAATTAATTTAGTATCTGAGAGGTTAACAAAATGGTAACTCTGGGCAGAAAGAAGAAGAAAATATAAGAAATGCTAGTATGTCAAGGATTGGGTTGCTGTATTTCTGAATCCAGATGGTAGTCATGGGAGTGACCTCACTTGGGAAAACTCATCAAATCGAACACTTGTGATTTGTTTACCATTAATAATGTCTGTTACACTTCAGTAAAAAGCTCATTTTAAAAATACGTAATTTTTAATCACCTTAATAATACTTCTTTTCAATTTTAATCTTATTAAGGAAAGCATAATAATTAGGGTCCATGTGATTAAAAAAAATGCAATGGATGTAGTATGACCTGATGAAACTTGTAAGATTTTTTTAACTTTTAGATTTTAGAAAGTAAGTTTTGTTTGCTTTATGAGATGCATTAATTTATAAAACAAATTAATATAATTCAACTGGTTCTATGGAATAGCACCTGTGCAAAATTTAAAAAACAAATGGTAAAAATATTTTTACATATGTCCAATTTTGTGTGTGTTTCTGTGCTTCCTTAATTATTTTTATTTTTAACTATTTTTTCTCTCTCCTTGATTTTTACCTTCCTCCCATTTAACTGAAAGTAACATTCAATCAACTATCCACATTGGCTGTATAAATTTGCTTTGATCTCTATTTCATAAAAAAGCAAACAAAAGGATATACATGAACTTTTTCACCAACTACAATGTGAAAGAAGGGAGTCAGCTGGCAAGTCAGATCTAAACTCAGAGCCTGAACTAGCTCTGCTTTTCCCTGCTGTCTGAATTCCCAGTAAATTCTGAGCTCTTCTCCTGCAGAAAGCATGACACACTAACTTCACAGAAAGTAGATAATGACAGATATTTGTTGACTAGTAAAGGATACAAAATAAGACTTTATTAAGGCACACTTTATTCTCCTCTCTGTTGGTGAAAAAATTTTTAATCACCAAATGCTTCCAAGGTCAAAACATTAAACTAAGCTGTCATGATCTTTGGAAAGTGCTATTTTTAATAGTTTTTGATATTATATTATTTTTCATTTTTATTTTTTAAAACTTTTTAAATTTTTTAACTACTCAATTATTTATTATTATTATATTATTCTTATTTAGTCAGAGTCTTACTCTCACCCTGGGTGGAATGCAGTGGCATAATCCTAGCTCAGTGCAGCCTCAAACTCTTGGGTGATCCCGCAAACTCAGTTCCCCTAAGTAGCTGGGACTACAGGCATGCACCACCATACCTGCCTAATTTTTTAAAAAATGTTTGTAGAGAGGAGGTCTCACTGTGTTGCCCAGACTGGTCTGAAATGTCTGGGCTAAAATGATTCTTCCTCCTTGGTCTCCAAAAGTGCTGGGATTGCAGGCATGAGACACTGAGTCCAATAATTTTCAGTTACTGTATTAGCATTTTTTTTGTTTTGAGTCTTCATTTGTTTTATTAATATTGGATAATTGTTTTATCACATAATAATAGTAAATGTGTGTTCAATGTATATTAAAATAAATAATACTGAAACTAAAGCTGGATAAGTGAATTAGAATTGTTTTGTTTTCCTGATGTCCTTTTTAACATGTTTTGGTTTGAAACAGCCATGTCTATTTAAATATCAGGTTTTCCTTATTCTCAGATCAAGCATGCGATCAAAACTATCTCCAAATGAAATATGAATGTGGACAGTGGAATCAATATTCCTAATTTAAAAATAAATCATAAAAATAAAGTAGAATGAGCTATTTCCTTTGACTAATGATGTAAGATAAGGTGCTCTGCTTCTAGATGTCTGCTCTTATAAAGGTTAGAGCTAAAGCAAAATGGATTGAGCCTTTCGACTACAAATATTAGGAAATATTCATAGCAGGCCACTTCTAACACAGTGTGCTGACATGTTGACCTGCTATACTCATTAGTAAGTGTGGGTCTACAGATGAATATAAACAACAACAGCAACCTTATCTGTAAGAAAAAAAAAAAAAAAAAAAACTCCACATACTTTAGTTAATCCTTCCAGTTTAATCTAGGCTTACAATTCAGTCTGCTTTTGAAAATGAGTTTTGTCTAGTGTTTTTTCTCCTGAGTTCAGCTGTAAATGAGAGAAATACTCACTTATTATTTTTAGGCAGACTATGCGAGAATTTCAAATGATTCTGAAAGAAAAGCAAGTTTATAAAAATGCTATCTACACATACCTACAACGTTTATCATTTTTTTTTCTTTTAAGGGAAAAAAAAAAGATCTGAAATGTCTGCCATGCTGCTTCAATGCATATTTTTGAACATTTTAATATCTTTCTAGCTTAGGCCCTTGATGTACAAAAATAAATGTATAAAAAGTACAGATGCGAGTCGTCGCCAGGGTGGTCTGAGGGAGAGCCGAGCTTGACTTTGGCCGGCGGGTCACGCTCCTCTAGGATCAGCGCCGGAGGTGGAAGACTGGCAAGATAAAGAAATAAAAATTGATGATCGGGGGCAAGATGGCGACCTGGCAACCCGGTGTCTGAAGCCCTCTGCAAGGGAGATCTGCAGTGGGTCTCTGACTCTCGCCCCCGGGAGGCTGGGGACCCCAGCATTGCAGCCTACTCCTCAAACAGAGCTCGGCCATCGCTATCACTGGAACATCGCAAGGACTGGACATTTTTACTGCATCGTCCTCTCCCGCTGCTGCCGCAGCCCCTCCCCCCACCAGCGCTCCCGCCGCCGCCGCCGCCGCCGCCGCCGCGCCCGCCGCGGCCTCTGGCACGGGTAGCTCATCACAACCCGGCCGGAGGAGATCCACATCAAACCGCTCAGGGA
>NW_007256976.1:0-2864 GCF_000164805.1 Carlito syrichta | reverse complement strand
AACCTACAGCCCCACTGCCCTGGAAAGATTCCAGGGCAGTGGCAAGTGGGTTCCACATTATCCACACGCCTGTCAGCGAATACCAGGACCTGCAGACAGATTTTGAATCACAGCTCTCCCCTTAAGTACATCTCAAAACTGCAAAAAGGACCACCTCCAACCTACAGTGCAACTTCAGAATTGAACAAAGTAAGAGGACGTACATAAAGAATAGGAGATTGAACAAACAGAAGTAAAACCAATCCCTTTACCCCTGAATAACAGAATTAAAGAAGACGGTGACGTGGAGGGAAGGAAAAAGTAAGGAGGGGGGAAAAACCGCACAAATGAAGAAAAACCAAAAGAAGAATATAGGTCTTACACAGACCCCTGGGAGATCAGACAATGAGAAAACAGATTCTGGAACACAGACAATGAAGAGTCCCCAGAATGACTGGCTACATGCAACAAACCCAGACATCAAGACATTAATGGAGAGAATTAAAAAAATTGAGGAGAGACAAGAGGAAAATAGGAAGGAGTTGTTGTCAGAAATGACAGCAGTAAAGAATACTGTGATGGAAATGAACAACAGACTAATAAGCATGGAAAGCAGAATCAGCCAAGCCGAAGAAAGAATCTCAGAGCTTGAAGACCAAAACACAGAACTAACCCAAACTGTCAAAAGCATAGAAAAGAAGCTCAAAAAGACAGAACAAAACCTGCAAGAGATGAATGATCACTTCAAGAGACCAAACCTAAGAATAATTGGGCTTCCTGAGGCAGAAAGAGAAACCGAAGCCACACTGGAACAAACATTTCATGAAATCATTCAAGAAAACTTCCCTCATCTCATTAAGGATGAAAAAATTCAAACACAAGAGATTCAGAGAACCCCGGCAAGACAACAAACGAGAAGACCAACTCCCAGACACATAATAATTCGCCTAAACAAAGTAACTATGAAAGGAAAAATCCTAAAGGCAGCAAGAGAAAAAGGCCAGACTACCTACCAGGGAAAATCAATTAGAATAGCAGCAGATTTATCAACAGAAACCCTTCAGGCCAGGAGAGCCTGGAGCCCTATCTTCAAAGTTCTAAAAGAGAAACAATTTCAACCAAGAATAACCTACCCAGCCAAACTAAGCTTCATAAATGAGGGAGAATTGAAATCTTTTCCAGACATCCAATCCCTACGAACCTACGCCGCTACCAGGCCACCTCTACAAGAAACACTTAAGAAAGTACTGAACACAGAAGAAAAAGAAAAAAGAACAACAGCATTCTTCACAAGAGTACAGGCAAAAGATTAAAAACACACATGAACCAACTCCAAAACCCAAAGAAAGACAACAAATAAACAGGAACAACTCTGTAAGAACCTTATGACAGGGATCAACTCTTGCATTTCAATTATTAGCCTAAATGTGAACGGACTAAATGCACCACTGAAAAGACATAGATTGGCAAAATGGATAAAATATCATCAGGCAACAATCTATTGCCTTCAAGAGACTCACCTCACTAGAAAGGACATCCACAGACTCAAAGTAAGAGGATGGGAAACAAACTTCCAGGCGAACGGAATACAAAAGAAAGCAGGAGTAGCCATCTTAATTTCAGACAAAATACCCTTCAAACTATTAAAAATCAAGAAAGATACAGAAGGCCACTACATAATGATAAAAGGCTCAATCCATCAACAAGAAATATCTATTCTAAATATATATGCACCCAACATAGGTGCGCCAAATTTCATAAAGCAGCTTCTTGGAAAACTAAAGAAAGATATTGGCTCTAACACTATCATAACTGGGGACTTCAATACCCCACTCACAACCCTAGACAGATCATCAGGACAAAAAATCAGCAAGGAGATCCGGAACCTCAATGTGACTTTGGACCAAATGGACTTAATTGATACCTATAGAACACTCCATCCAAAGACCACAGAATACACATTCTACTCATCACCACATGGAACATATTCTAAGATCGACCACATAATTGGACACAAATCAAGTATAAGCAAAGTTAAAAGGACTGAAATTCTGCCATGCACCTTTTTCGGACCACAGTGGAATAAAAATAAACATTGACACCAACAAAGTCCCCCCAAAACCCACAAAGACATGGACACTAAACAGCATGATGCTAAATAACTCCTGGGTCAATGATGACATCAAAATAGAGATCAAAAGATACCTGGAAACAAATGAAAATAAAGAAACATCTTACCAAAATCTCTGGGATGCCTTAAAAGCTGTAATAAGAGGGGAATTTATATCCCTACAAACACACATGAGGAAAATGGAAGGAACAGAAATTGACAACCTAACAAGCCACCTAAAGAAGCTGGAAAAGCAAGACCACAAAAACCCTAATTTCAGCAGAAGAATCCAGATCACCAAAATAAAAGCCCAAATCCAGGACATAGAAGACAAAAAGATAATACAAAAAATCAATGAAACAAAAAGCTGGTTCTTCGAAAGGGTAAACAAGATTGATGGTCCCCTAGCTAGACTGACCAAGAAAAAACGAGAAAAAAACCAAATAAGCATAATCAGAAACACAAAAGATGAAGTCACATCTGACCCTGAAGAAATACAAAAGATCATTAGAGACTACTACGTACACTTGTATGGAAACAAACTTGAAAACCATAAGGAAATAGAGGACTTTCTGACATCACACAACCTACCTAGGTTGGAACAAGAAGAAATTGAGACCCTAAATAAACCAATAACAATCAAGGAAATCGACCACGTAATAAGAAAACTTCCTACAAAAAAAAGCCCTGGTCCAGATGGCTTTCCAGCAGAATTCTACAAGACATTCAAGGAGGAGCTGATACCAATCCTACTGAAGGTATTCCAGGCAATTGA
>NW_007256975.1:43659-44535 GCF_000164805.1 Carlito syrichta | reverse complement strand
GGCCTTTATCAGTGTAAGGAGGCTTTTGACAGATTCTCTTCGGTTTTCAGGTACACAATCATATCATTTGCAAAGAAAGATAACTTGACTTCCTCTTTTCCTATTTGGATACCCCTGATTGCCTCCTCTTCTCTGATTGCTCTAGCCAGGACTTCCAATATTATGTTGAACAGGAGGTGTGAGAGTGGACATCCTTGTTTTGTTCCAGTTTTCAGGGGAATTGGTTCCAATTTTTGTCCATTTAGGAGTATGCTGGCTGTGGGTTTCTCGTAGATGGCTTTTATTATTTTGAGGTATGTTCCCTGTATGCCTAGATGTTCAAGGGTTTTTATCAAGAAGCAGTGCTGGATTTTATCAAAAGCTTTTTCTGCATCTAGTGATATGATCATGTGGGTTTTGTTTTGACATCTGTTGATGTATTTAATTACATTTATGGTTTTACGAATGTTGAACCAGCCTTGCATCCCAGGAATGAAGCCTACTTGGTCATGATGGATGATTTTTGAGATGTATTGCTGAATCTGGTTTGCTAGGATCTTGTTGAGAATTTTAGC
Source organism: Carlito syrichta (assembly GCF_000164805.1). Lineage (NCBI taxonomy): Eukaryota > Metazoa > Chordata > Mammalia > Primates > Tarsiidae > Carlito > Carlito syrichta. The sequence goes on along the minus strand of NW_007256975.1, from coordinate 43,981 downwards.
ATCTATGTTCATCAAAGATATTGTCCTGTAGTTCTCTTTCTTTGTTGGATCTTTACCTGGCTTGGTTATCAATGTGATGTTGGTTTTGTAAAATGATTTGGGGAGAGTTCTATCTTTTTCAATCGCCTGGAATACCTTCAGTAGGAGGATTGGTATCAGCTCCTTCTTAAATGTCTTGTAGAATTCTGCTGGAAAGCCATCTGGACCAGGGCTTTTTTTTGTAGGAAGTTTTCTTATTACGTAGTCGATTTCCTTGATTGTTATTGATCTATTTAGGGTCTCAATTTCTTCTTGTTCTAACCTAGTAGGTTGTGTGATGTCA
>NW_007256975.1:11362-43094 GCF_000164805.1 Carlito syrichta | reverse complement strand
CTCCTTTTAAATTTGCTTATGCTTGATTTATGGCCGAGTATGTGGTCAGTCTTAGAATATGTTCCATGTGGTGATGAGTAGAATGTGTATTCTGTGGTCTTTGGATGGAGTGTTCTGTAGGTATCAATTAAGCCCATTTGGCCCAAAGTCACATTGAGGTACCGGATCTCCTTGCTGATTTTTTGTCCTGATGATCTGTCTAGGGTTATGAGTGGGGTATTAAAGTCCCAGGTTATGATGGTGTTAGAGTCAGTATCTTTCTTTTGTTTTCCTAGAAGTTGCTTTATGAAAGTCGGCGCACCTATGTTAGGTGCATATATGTTTAGGATAGATATTTCTTGTTGATGGATTGAGCCTTTTATCATTATGTAGTGGCCTTCAGTATCTTGTTTGATTTTTTAATAGCTTGAAGGGTATTTTGTCTGAAATTAAGATTGCTACTCCTCCTTTCTTTTGTATTCCGTTTGCTTGAAAATTTGTTTCCTATCCTCTTACTTTGAGTCTGTGGGTGTCCTTTCTAGTGAGGTGAGTCTCTTGAAGGCAATAGATTGTTGCCTGATGATATTTTATCCATTTTGCCATTCTATGTCTTTTCAGTGGTGCATTTATTCCATTCACATTTAGGCTAATAATTGAAATGCACGAGTTGATCCCTGTCATAAGGTTCTTACAGAGTTGTTCCTGTTTGTTTGTTGTCTTTCTTTGGGTTTTGGAGTTGGTTCATGTGTGTTTTTAATCTTTTGCCAGTACTCTTGTGAAGAATGTTGTTGTTCTTTTTTCTTTTTCTTCTGTATTCAGTACTTTCTTAAGTATTTCTTGTAGAGGTGGTCTGGTCGCAGCGTAGGTTCTTAGGGATTGGATATCTGGAAAAGATTTCAATTCTCCCTCACTAATGAAGCTTAGTTTGACTGGGTAGGTTATTCTTGCTTGAAATTGTTTCTCTTTTAGAACTTTGAAGATAGGGCTCCAGGCTCTCCTACACTGAAGGGTTTCTGTGGATAAATCTGTTGCTATTCTGATTGGTCTTCCCTGGTAGGTAGTCTGGCCTTTTTCTGTTGCTGCCTTTAGGATTTTTTCTTTTATAGCTACTTTGTTTAGGCGAATTATTATGTGTCTGGGAGTTGGTCTTCTCATTTGTTGTCTTGCAGTGGTTCTCTGAATCTCTTGTGTTTGAATTTTTTCATCCTTGATGAGATGAGGGAAGTTTTCTTGAATGATTTAATGAAATATTTGTTCCAGTGTGGCTTCTGTTTCTCTCTGTGCCTCAGAAAGCCCAATTACTCTTAGGTTTGGTCTCTTGAAGTGATTGTTCATCTCTTGCAGGTTTTGTTCTGTCTTTTTGAGCTTCTTTTCTATGCTTTTGACAGTTTGGGTTAGTTCTGTGTTTTGGGCTTCGAACTCTGAGATTCTTTCTTCTGTTTGACTGATTCTGCTTTCCATGCTTATTAGTCTGTTGTTCATTTCCATCACAGTATTCTTTACTGCTGTCATTTCTGACATCAGCTCCTTCCTATTTTCCTCTTGTCTCTCCTCAATTCTTTTAATTCTCTCCATTAACGTCTTGATGTCTGGGTTTGTTGGATGTAACCAGTCATTCTGGAGGCTCTTCATTATTTGCGTTCCAGAATCTGTTTTCTCAGTGTCTGATCTCCCAGGGATCTGTGTGAGACCTATATTCTTCTTTGGGTTTTTCTTCATTTGTGCAGTTTATCCCCCTCCCTACTTTTTCCTTCCCTCCACATCACCATCTTCTTTAATTCTGTTATTCAGGGGTAAAGGGATTGGTTTTACTTCTGTTTGTTCAATCTCCTATTCTTTAAGTTAGCCCTCTTACTTTGTTCAATTCTGGAGATGCACTGTAGGTTGGGGGTGGTCCTTTTTGCAGTTTTGAGATTTACTTAAGGGGGGAGCTGTGATTCAAAATCTATCTACAGGTCCTGGTATTCGCTGACAGTTGTGTGGATAATCTGGAACCCACTTCCCACTGCCTTGGAATCTGTCCATGCAGTGGGGCTATAGGTTTACTCCCTGAAATAAAATATGGTTAGCAGAGGGGAGAGAATGGAGCAGACAGTGGGTTGAAGAGCGGGTTGGAGAGATAGAGGAGTAAGGGGGGAAACAAACATGTGCCAACAAATGGAGAGAGAGACCTATACTGAAACAAATAAAAACAATAGACTGCAGCTACAGACGAACCAACTCTCATACAAAAAAAATAAAACATATAGTGATTCTAACATACAAGCTAACCCACCACCTGATTAGTGTACTGTTCCTCTATACAAAGATATGGTTGCTGAGAGAAGAAAAGAGAAGAAAAGGAAGAGGAAAAAGGAAAAACAGGAACAATACAGTAGGGATAGAATTAAGTCATTAAACTAACAGAATCAATGAAGCACACTCTGAGACATTTCGTTTAAGTCCAATGTCCTTTCAGTTCTGATTTCTAGTTTTCTTTTTAAGCTGGTAACTTAGTTTGCAGTTAGGGTCAGCTGCCCCTGGTCTGCTGTGAAGGACAGTTCAGATCACCCTCCATTCACCACTCTGGCCTATGTCCTTTTCAAGCTTGTTTCTCCCGTTTCGGTGTTGTTACCTTGAATCGCCAGCAGGTGGTGCTATCTCAGCTGCTCGCCCCAGAGGGGGCGGGGCGGACAGGAACAGCAGTGGCTGAAGATGGCTGCCTGCCTCAGGGCAGATGGCAGGAGACTTAGGCCGGGCAGGACGTCTCGGTCGCAGGAGAAGTGGCAGCGATCCCAGCAGATCTTCCCTGAAGGGGCTTCAAGGACTAAAGTGGATCGCCTCTGGCCCGGGTGGTGTGATGTGCTATGGCCGCCATGGAGGCTGCCTCTGCAGGACGGCAGGGGGGAGCCTGCGGCGGCAGTGGTGCCGTTTGCGCTCCGGTGACTGTCCAGTCCACTGCGATGCCCCAGTGGTGGCAACGGCCGAGCTCCGTATGAAGAGCAGGCTGCGATGTTGGGGTCCGCAGCCCCCGGGGCGAGAGTCAGAGACCCACTGCAGTTCTCCTTTGCAGAGGGTTTCACAGACCGGGTTGCCCCGTCACCATCTTGCCCCTTACCTCATAAATTGGATTTTTAATTGCTCTTCATAAATTCAAACTGGCCTGCTAATATGACCTGACACATACTATATTAAAAGGAAGGGCTTTCTGAGTGCGTTGTAACATCTAGACCAGTTTGTTCTTTTTTTTTTTAATTTTTAATTTTAAAGACTTGGAGTACAATTCAGGGTTAGGTATACAAATGTTCATTATGCATGTACCCTTGTTGATGGGGTGTGCCCCCCTCCACTGGCAGTTTCCTTCAACTGCCAATCCCACCCCTCTCCCCTGACAGCTTCCCACTACTGCCAATTCCTTTCTTATAGTATTATGATCATTTTTCAAGGTCCACTTATGAGTGAGAACACATGGTACTCTGTTCATACACAGTGGGTTGTTTTTTTAAAGTGACATACCAGGAATTATTAAGAAGACAGAAAAGCTCCCACAGTGAGAGGGGACCTGAAGGGATTACCCCAATGAGTTCTCAATCCTGGATGCACATAATAATCATCTAAGTCACATTAGAAACTTTTTTAACCTCTAGTTCCCCTCAATATTCTGATTAAAATAATCTAGGTTGTGAGCTCATTTTCCTAGCACATATAATAAAATTGAAATGATACAGAGAAGGTGGACATGGCCCCTCTGCATGGATAACATGCAAATTTGTTTTCTATATTTTCAAAAAATAAATAAAGTGAAATACTCCAGGTGGGGTCCCCAGCATAAGTGTGTTGTTTTTTTTTTTTTTTAATATTTTAAATGTGCAACCAGGGACAAGAATCCATCTAGACACCAGGCTTACAAACATGAACTTTGTGGTTACACAGACTGGAAGTCGGAGCTTTACTGTTTCATGTGCTGTTGAATCCCAGGCATTTAACCTTCTCCAGTCTCAGTTTCTCCAACTATAAAATGGCCTGAAATACTGAACAGATGCCACAGAAACTGAATAAGAGAATAAACATAACAAACTTAAGGAGTGTCTGGTACTTTGTTATTCAGTGCATTTCTTTTTTTGTACTATGATGTCTAGATTTCTCAGAATTTTAAGATGTGTCTCTAGGTAATACACTAGACAAGAGACAAGCATTTTTACTACATAAAATTTTGTTTAAATTTGAAGTTCAAGTGTATCAAAAATATGAGAACTTTTATTAACTGCAATAGTATGTGGCAGGTTCTGGATTGACTATTTTACATGAATCATATTCTTACCCTGCTCATAATTTTTAAACCTGCTTTAACACATTTAGAAACAGAAAACAGTGTCTTAGAGATTGAAATCTTTTCTCAGGTCTCCTGGTATGAAGAGTTGGGATTCAAACCCACGTGTGTATAAATCCAAACATAGATTTTTTTAGGCATTGCACTCTATAATGGCCAGAGCAACAAACTCTACACAGGCTTTTTAAACAGCATACCCTTTGTCACTCCCTCCCTGACTAAATTCAGATCATGAAAGGCAGAGTTAGCATTGTAGGCCTTGGCCACACAGTGCAGTCACACTGTGTGCCCCATTCCAAGGACCACTCACTTAAGATTCAGCTCTTTGCAAGTGACTTCTTGAAAGTCTTAGTCATTTTATCTTTGAAATTATGCCCTGTACGTGAGATCTGATAGGATGATGGAGGTTCACTAGGGCATTGGGGCTTTGTACACACATTTCTGTTTTCCACCTTTTCTCTGTGATGGCTTCTGGATCACCCGTTCCCTCCCCAGTAGTGCCTTGGGTTCCTCCTGGCTTTTTTCTACTCATTCCCACCCCATTCCTGTGCCTTCCCACTTCCCAAGTTGGTGTCTTGGTCACATTGAATGGGGAAAAGGCCTTATTTCACAGCATTCTTTGCCCTTGGCAGAGGCTGGGTACAAACACAGGAGAATTGAATCTAGGCATGAACCTCTGTACTCTGCTGTGTCTCTGAACAAAAAAACAAGGAGGCAATCATCTGCATTTCTGCCTGGCGGTGCCACAGCTAATTCAGCAGGTAACCTGGAAAGGGCTCTGACCCATTCTTTCCAGGTCCCAGGTACCTTCTGGGTCACCCATCTGCAGTGGGTTGGGGTGGCATGCCCATGGGAAGGGGAGATTGGCTTCCTCAAGCTCAGCTGGGCCCCTCCATTTTCATTTTATACTAACCCTTCAAATTACATAGGTAGCCCTGATGAAAATAAATAACAAGTCAGACATGGTGGCTCATGCCTGTAATCCCAGCACTTTGGGAGGTGGAGACTAGAGGATTGTCTGAGCCCAGGAGTTGGAGACCAGCCTGGGTAACTTGGCAAGACCTTGTCTCTACAATAAATAGATAAATTAGCTCAATGTGTTGTCATGCACCTGTAGTTCCAGCTATTTGGAAGGCTGAGGGAGAAGAATCACCTAAGCCCAGCAGGATGAGGCTGCAGTGGCTGTGAGTGTGCCACTGCACTCCAGTCTGGGTGACAGAGTGAGACTCTGACTCAAAAAAAAGAAAAGTAAAATAAATAACAAAATATATAACAGTCCCCAAGGAGAGGGTACTGTTGATTTTGTGTGTTTGGAAACACCCAAGGCAAGGTGGGGCTGTCTTAGTCTGGTGGGGTCCAGGCTGAATCATATGTATCCAGAAATCAGAACCATGGGCTCTATAATTTAAGATGCTCTTATTATAAATTCCAGCTTTGTTCCTTACTAATCATGTGATATTGGGTAACTCATCACCTATAAATTTCAGTTTACTCTTTGATAAACTTAGCATAATAATTACTCTAACTTCATGAGCTGGAAATGGTATACATAAAACTGTGGAGTAATTGTTTACCAGTGTCTGGGACTTCAACTGGATTAAGCTGGATAAATTTAGCTTTTTTCTCTCTCTCTTTATAATTATTTTAATATATTTTTAAAATGTGGGGTACAAATGAGGGTTATGTAGTCATCATACAGGTAAAGTGTGGGTACCCTTATTGATGTTATGCCCCCTCTCCCCTGGCAGTGTCCCACTGCTGCCAACCCCTTCCTTCTAGTATGATAAATGTTGAGGGTTCATTTATGAGTGAGTTCATGTGGTACTCAGATCTTTGTTTAAACATGGCTTTTAATATTTTTATTTTCTTCTTGACTCAATCTCTCCCTGGGCTATGGTCACACTTGTTGCAATGATATGTCTAGAGCCCTAAAAGAAGAAAATATTGCTGTGAAATATGTTCTTTTTATCCCTCTCCTCATACTTTAGGTCCTACCAAAAAAACTCATATGGAACCATTTTATTTTCTACTTGTTCAATCAGATACAAGGAAGTCATAGATTCTTATACTGTACATTCATGAACCATATCAGAAAATAGGCTGCATCTGAAATTAAGTGTCTGGCCTTCCTTCTTCTCCTGATTCTCTGAATTTTCACAGTTGAAATAGAATAGGAGAAGCATTGGAGAGGTAATTGTCTTCCATTCTGTACCCCTAATACAAACCACATGGACATCCACATATTCCTCCTTCCTTCTTGCTGTTCACTCTCTGGGGATACCCATCCACACACTCATGCTAATGTTCTTTGAAACACTTAAGATGCATTTCCATGTGACAAAGAGGGCTGCCATACAAAAGTGTCATCTCTTTTTTATTTTATTCTATTCCCTAACACATTAATTAGTTGAATTGATTTTCTGGACCAGCAATGAGAGGGGAGCTATGTTAAAGAAAGATTGATAGGATGACACACTTGTTTGTGTTTCAAAACACAACTTTCTCAGAAATAAATGCATAGGATATTGAGAAGTCTAGAACAATCAAGAAGTACCTTCCTTGCCTTAATTTAGCTTGTCTAGGTAAAGATGCAGTCTTTTGAATGGGAAAAATGACATCAACAGATGTTAACCGAGCTATCCAGAGACAATATAAATGGAAAATAAGGATACAACAAAATTTAATCTTATAAATAACAGAAATTAAAACAGTAGTATTCCTCTTTGCATTTAGAGATTTAACAAGTTTTTCTTAAAACTAATTTTGTTGGTGAGAATAAAGCGAGTTACATATCCTTATAAACTACCAATGAGAATGTAAATGATAAGAATTTCTGAACCATAACTTAAATGTCATATTTCAACATCCCTAAAACTATTAATATTTTAAGTTGCAATTAGTCTGTGTCTAGGAATGCTGTCTAAGAAAATTATAGAAAATCTGGGCAAAGATGTATATATCGGAATATTTGTTTGCATCATCACTTATCATGGTCAACAATTGACTACAAGCTGAATATCAGGGTATGGAGGATGAAAATATCATTTTTTTATTTTAATGACCTTTCCTCTCATTTCCCCTCTAGCATTTCTACCATTCCGTTTTTGCTCACTAAATAGTCTTAGCTCTTCTACATTGATCCTTTTTATCTGAAGGAAACAACACCAATGCAAGGTAGAATCTACACTACAGTCACAATATGCATTTGATCTTTTGTGTGGTGCATTGTGGGTTCTAGGAAAGTCTCTGTCATTGGGAATCATGTACCTTTCCTTCTCTCACTGTGGGAAATGTCTCCTATAGGGCACATATGGTTATTAAAAGACCACTCAACATAGACTCTCTGTTGGAAATCTCAGTACACTTCCAGGCAGTAGATTTATCTAAGTTCTTTTAAAGGTGAGTTCAGGAATGCTATTGATAATATAACCCACATTTGGTCCACAAAAAATACACACCTTTTGCCCTAAAAATTCAATATATTCATAATTTTCCCCATGAAGTCATTTCTCCTTTTCCCATAATCACAGTAGCTATCTAGTCCAAATCTCACAATTTTAGGTCTTTCTAGGAAATAATTTTGCCTCAGTTGCTGTGCCCCCACAGACACTGGTGAAAACACATCAAGCTGTTTCAGGTGGTCTTCAAGAGTCCTCTCTCACTGATCTTGAGTGAAAATGGAAGGACACCTCCTTGCCATGTGAAAAATAGAATATGTAGCTTTATTATAAATTGTTTTGTCAGAAAAGCTGAGAACATTTTCCTCCCAAACTTTTAACCTCAATCCTTTTATCCATCTTTGAATGGGTGCTAAGCTAATGCTGAAAACCTTAGAAATTATAGATATGTATTCCTCCTTTGTAAATTTTACTAAGGTAGTATAGCACATACCTTTGGAATACTGGAGTGTTTGGCACCTGTTATCTACCAGCTCAGCTCCAATTGAGACTGAGATTATCTTGTTTTGCATTCTGTTACATGATGCAGCATTAACTGAGGAGATACATGACCATATGACAGAACACAGGTCATGCATCCCCCAAACCTAGGATTAGGGACAACTTTCCCAAAGAAGCAATCTTTAAACCAAAACCCAAACAATAAGTACAAGTAAATGTGAGTGAAACAATTGCAAGACAAGAAAAAGAACCAGTGTTAAAGAAGAATATGATGAAAAAGCAAAATGGCACTGATACTTTAAACAAGTTTGACAGTTTCTTCAGTATTCAATTGTAGACTTGCCATATAATCTAACCATTCCACTTTAAGGTAAAATGATAACTTCTGTTCTCTGAAAAACCTCTCTGTGGGTGCTTAGAGTGACTGTATTTATAATCACCTCAAACTGGAAATGAGGCAAATGTTTTTTTAAATTTTAAATGGAGAGACTGTGTTATATCCATATAATAGCATACTACTCAGCAATAAACAGTAACATGTGACTGTTAAAAGCATGAACACAGAGGAATCACAAAAACGTTATGCTAAGTAAATGTATGCAGATCCAAAATGCTTCATGCTGTTTGGTTCTATTTATTTTTTATTTTTATTTTTATTTTTTTAGTTGGAGTCTCACTCTGTCACCCAGACTGGAGTGCAATGGCTGCTCCCAGCCACCACAGCTTCAACCTGCTGGGCTCCGGTGATCCTTCCACCTCAACCTTCCAAGTAGCTGGAACTACAGGCACTCGCTACCATGCCCGGATCATTTTGATTTATTGTAGAGATGATGTTTCACCAAGTTGCCCAGGTGGGTCTCAAACCCACGGGCTCAGGCAATCCACTCACCTCAGCCACCCAAAAGCACGGGATTACAGGCTGAGCCACCAAGCCTGGCTTGTTTGGCTCTATTTATATGTCTTTCTGGAATAAGGAAAACCATAGGAAAAGGTAACTGATAACTGGTTACCAGGGACTGCAGGCAGGAGAAGGAGTTGACTACAAAGGGTCATGAGATAATTTTGGAGGGTCACGAAAATGTTCTATATACTGATTATGGTAGTAGTCATCCACAATATTCATTTGCCAATACTTATAAAATTGTACACAGAAAAAGGTGAATTTTACCTCTATAAATTATACCTCTAGTACAAAAAAAGATATTGGAAATATTAAAAAATAGTTACTATAGTAATTGAATGAGAAATGGAGTGGTAAACAGTGAAGCAAGAAAGAGTCCTAAAAGAAGAAAATATTGCTGTGAAATATGTCTTTCTTATCCTTCTCCTCATACTCTCCTCACTAAGGTCATTAAATCGTGTTCATCAATCCATACTTTATGCTTAAGATAATGTTGAACATTGAGTCATTTATTTTGGTTACAGATTATTTTAAAGGGTGACTCAGTCAGTCGAGTGACAGCAAGAAGACTAATTGAGATGTTAGGCAGAAATGTAGTGAGGCAGGTAGAAGATATTGCTTTCCTGAATTGGAAAAACGTGGTGGGAATGTATTCATTTTTAAACAAACATTGTTTGAATGCCTATTATGTTATAGATATTGAGCTGGTTCCCAGAGATAATATGGTCTGCAAAAAACAGACACATGTTCTCCCTTCTCAGAACTCACAATCTGGTGGTGAAGACAGCATTCCTATAAGCAAAGACATTTTTTTCCTATGATAAATTCTATAAAAGAACATAGTTATATGTATCCTGGACGGAAGTTTAGCAACAAGTGTTCTTTTTTATTATCATGATGGTATCTATCCTTTTGAAATAGGGCTCTTCTTAGGCACATATAAAAAGTAAATTATCAGGTAATACATTTTGAGGGAAAAAGACATTTTGTATTCATTTGGAGACAGGCTACTTGATTCTTTTACATACCCACTCTGCACTTGCTAACCCCCAATTGTTAACCTCTTTTTAGAAACATACAGTGGATTGAGTCTGCTATCTCTGTGGTAAAAAACTTCTGAAATTGGCTGTTGTTAGCAAGTTTCTGTGAAATTATGTACAGCAAACTTTTTAAAAATTATTTATTTATTTTTAAATTTTATTATGTATTATTTTTTAGGATTTCTTTTTTTAATTTTTTATTTATTATTTTTTTATTATGATGTTGTGGGGTTCAGTTAAGGGTTAGGTATACAATTACGTTTTATTCAGGCACCCTGTTGATATGAGGTGTTTCCCCATTCCCAGACAGATATTTGCTACTGTTAATCCCATCTTCCTCCCCCCCCATAGTTTCCCAGTACCGTCAGTCATTTTCTTATAGTATTGCATTGGATGTTCAAGGTCCATTATATGAGTGAGAACATGTGATACTCAGATCTTTGTTTCTGTGAGAGGTCACTCAGTATTATAGACTCTACTTCCATCCAGGTTGCTGCAAAATTCATGATTTTGTTCTTTTTTATGACTGCATAGTATTCCATCGTGTATATGTACCACATTTTTTTAATCCAGTCCTCTTTTGATGGGCAGCATGGTTGTTTCACTAGGTATTAAATATTTTTCCAATTTGCAGGATACTGGCCTCCAGAATTACACAATGGTGCTGAGTCCCAATCCCACAGAACTCCCAAGGGAGTCCAGTTATCAATTCTGATACTGAAGTTCCATAGAAGGAAGAAAAAGAATACCAACCACTATCTTGTCATAAACAACCTTCTCAGGGAGTTATGACTTTAGGGGATTATGATTGCCAGGCACACAAGAGTCAAAAGTCTCAGGAAATTAGCAACCGCAATGTGTGTTTAGAGCGCCGTCCTACTAAAGGGGACTACAGCTGAAAACAGGGAGACCATGGTGCCATCCAAGGTGCTACGCCCCTCATTCAGGCTTTGGAGCTCTCCCAGGTGCTGAATACGGCCTCAGAACCATTGTTTTCCAACTTGGTGCTGGTCCCTTCTGACTAGATTTTAAACCTGATCTCCAGATACTTGTCTCATACTATTACTTCCTTTGAATTCAATCAGCCAGAACCTGACACATCTCATCTAGTGCCCTAGTTCCTACTTGTCTCTGCCTATCACCCTTCCTCAAAATAAAAAGAATTACAAGGATGAGAATTGCTTGTGGACCCAAATGGCCAAGAGAGACTCTTCTGGGAAGGTTTCTTCCATCTTAAAGATTTCTACAAACATGAATTATTTGGCTTTGAAAAGTTAAAAAGACAGAAACTATATATTGTTTTTGGTAACAATAAATTACCTAAACACAAGTGAAACATAATAAAAGTGTAATAAAATTGGAAACTTAAAAAAAAAAACATAGTTAATAGTATGGAAATGTTCACTAAAGGTAACTGTGTCAGTCGTGTTTACTCACCTAAAATCTATTCTCTTTTTCTTGCAAACAGGAAATTTGGTTTTGTTTGGGGCCTTAGTATGTTGGCTTTTGATAAATAATATTTCTCAACTTCTCCAACAATTATAAGTGGTCATATGATGAAATTTTGACTAGCAATGTACTAGTGGAAGGAAACTGGATGTTTCTACGGAGATCTTGTTTTCCTGATTATAATTCTATTACAGTATTCTTTATTCTTTCTGCCTACTAGTTGTGATAATGACAGAATTGAGGACAACATAAGTATTTGAGTTGGCATGACACTACTCAATAAATTTTGAAATTTAATACATGATGATAATCATTGATTGTTATTTTTATGGGACTTGTGTTTGTTCCTTCCTCTCCTCTGTCTTACCTACCAAAGAGCTCAATAGAAATATAGTCCAGGTTCCCTCCTGCATGGTGTGTTTTACCCTTGTGAATTTCTGTGTTCTGTCTCTTATCCACCATTCAACAATGTTGGAGGACTTGGGTACATTGGCTAGATCAGGGCGAATATAATGGGTTTTTTTCTGGATTTTTTGTTGTTGTTGTTTCTCATGCATAGCATTGCTAATCAATTGGCCCTAACTCCCAAACATTATGTTGGGAATGATTCTGTATCTATACAAGACTCAGCAGGAATGACCATTTTCCTATTAATAATGGCTGCCATGTCTCCTGGATGGAAGTTTAGCAACAAGTATTCTTTTTTATTATCATGATGGTATCTATCCTTTTGAAACAAGAAAGGGAAGGGGAGGCTTTTAGATATGACTTAGTATATTCCAGAGTACAGAAAAAAGATGAGATAGTTCTCTGGAGTACCCATAAGCCTCACTTACAACCTATTTGCCACTCTATGTATGTAGACCTGGAGACAGTAAACACAATCCTAGGGATGAAGTATTGGGATGGCACATGTGACACAGGTAGCACAGCCCTGAGACCAGACCCTTCATCTGTATGCACCTCTACAGTGGTGAACTCTCAGGCTCTTGGAGTTCATTTGCCACCAGTGAAAGCCATTGGTTTCCTGCCTGAAGGAGGTAAGGCAAGGCCAGGAGAGGTGAGGGGAGGAGGAGTGGGGCTGAGAGTGAAAGCAGCCTTCCTTGCCAAACAGTCAAGTTGCACACTGAAAGGGGAACAAAACACAAAGTTAATTTTGTCTGGTCTTAAGTAGAAATTACTTTATTTTAGTTTTGGGGGAAGTGAAATGAAGCAATTCAGAAAGAAGAAAGAAATTCTATTCTTACCAACCCGGCAGGGATGTACATTTCAATCGCTAAGAGGAAACAATATTAGATGTAATCCTAGAGGTTCCTTGGGAGCAGAAACAGGAGCCCTAATTTGAAGTGGGAGCCATTCATAAAATGATTCACAAACTTGCTCACAAGAGTTAAACCAATTTATGAAGAGAAATTCTTGTTTGCATTTTTTTTTCATTTCAAGCCAGCAATGACTAAGAATGTGAACTGTGTGCACAGTCATGTCTTTTTTTCTCTGTTTTTCAAATGTGGTGATTATTAGAGCAAAAGACAGACACACCTGTGGTTAACTAAGGACAGACTGATAACAAAAGGGGAAATATCAGAAAACTCTGGCTTCCAGTCACATGTTGGATTAATAAGAGAACGGCAGTTCATGGTTTGTCATGCTTTAGGCAAATCGGATGCCCTGATTTCTCCCAGGAAAGACACTAGGCAGCAGTTTAGCCAGTGACAGTCCTTTCTGAAGCTAGTGTGGCTGCCTCAAGGAACTCCATGATGAAAGGAGGCGATTAATAGAAATCATGTTTTCACCATGGGGCTCTTATACATTTCCTGCTGGCCAGCTCTGGAGTCAGATGACACCCTTTTCTGAATGAATTGATCAGATTAATACTAACACCAGGCCGTGTTCTGCATCCTCCCTCAGGTCACGTATCTCACCTTGAACTGGGACAGAAACAAAGCAGAGCTTGTGCATCTCAAAACTCAAAGAAAAATATCTTCTTCTGACTCATTTCTTGAAATTTCTGACTCTTCCCACTTCATAGCACAATATGGGGCAAGCAAGTTGCTTTGGATCACAGAATTGCTATTCATTCCCAACTTCCTCCCAATGAGAGAAAGCGCAAAGTCAGGATACTGATGGATTTCTATTTTTCCTATGGAGTGCTGTTTTTTTTGCATGATTGCCAAGGAAAGTGAACCTATGTCACTTCATTTCCTTAAAGCTGCCCTCTTTTGCTTTGGGTCTTTCCTTTCAGAGAGAGGATTGGCCATAAATTCCCTGGGAATTCTAATTCCGGTGTCAAGATTTTCTCAGCTGAATAATGATGGGTCAGATGTCAAGTCTGTCACTGAGATGGGGGAACTTAAACTCTATTTGTTTCACATTCTTGTTTCTCCTCTTCCATCCTCCACCTTTCTCTCCAAAGACACATTTTCCCAAGCATCTTAGGGGAAATTCTGGTGCATGATCACTATAGGGCACTAAACGTGGGAAGATCATGAAAAGAAATTAACATTTATATAGCACAGTTCCTGTGTAGTTTTCAAAGCAATTTATTTATAGTAGCTCATTTGATCATCACACAAACAAGCCTGAGGCCAATATTATTTCTATCTTCATTTTATAGGTAAGAAAACTGAGGCATGGAGATGGTAAGGCATTTGCCCAAATTCAGACAGATATATATTGTATAACTAGTATTCAGAGTAAAATGGCATGACTCCAGGGTATATGCCAAGTAGCATTCAAACAAAAATGTATTTATGATGTTGGCATATTTCTCAAAGTATTAGATTAATGCTACTAACTTTTGTGCTAATGAACATAGCTAATGGAGGGAACCAGATAAAGAATGAATGGGAGCTGGGCTCGGTGGCTCAGCCTGTAATCCCACGCCTTGGGAGGCTGAGGTGAGTGGATCGCCTGAGCCCGCGGGTTCGAGACCCGCCTGGGCAGTGAGACCTCATCTCTACAATAAATCAAAAAATCAGCCGGGTGTGGTAGCGCGCACCTGTAATTCCAGCTACTCAGAAGGCTGAGGCGGAAGGATAGCGGAGCCCAGCAGGTCGAGGTTGCGGTGGCCAGGAGCAGCCACTGCACTCCAGGCTGGGCGACCAAGTGAGACTCCAACTCAAAAAAAAAAAAAAAAAGAAAAAAGAATGAATGGGAGTTAAACAAAATGATGTGTCATACATACATACATATAAATATTGTTCTATGAATCACTTAAGCCCCATTCATAGGGTAACTCTTCCTTATTTAAGTAAAAAAGAAAAATTCATATATCTTTACATACTTTTGTTGATGAGAAGTCAATCTCTGTAAAATATTTAAAGAGGTTTATTCTGAGACAATATAAGTGACCATGGCCTGACATATTATTTTCAAAAATTCATGAGAGCATTTGTGCCCAAGGTTGTGTTCAACTTGGTTTTATACATCTTTGAGAGTTTACAGGCAAGGGCATAAATCAATACATGTGAGGTATGTGTTAGTTCAGTCCAGAAAGGAAGGACATTCCAAAACTGGGGGATGGCTTTCAGGTCATAGGAGAATTCAAATACTTTTTGATTGTCAATTGGTTGAAAGAGTTAAGTTTAAAGAGTTAAGATTAAAGATTGTGAAGTCAGTAGAGAAACAATGGTTGGGTTATGATAAGTGGGGTTCCCAGCACTTGGGGAGGCTGAGGCAAGAGAATTGCCTGAGTCCAGGGGGTCAAAACCGCCTGGGCAACTTGGTGAGGCCCTGTCTCTACTAAAATCAAAATATTAGCCCAGCATGGTGTCATGTGCCTGTAGTTCCAGCTACTTGGAAGGCAGAGGTGGAAGGATCACCTGAGTCCAACAGGTTGAGGCTGTGGTGGCCATGAGCATGCCACTGAGCAACAGTGAGACTCTGACTCAAAAAAGAGGGGGGGTTGTGAAAGCCAAGGTTCTTCTTATATAGATGAAGGTACTAAATAGTAGATTTTAGAAAGAATTGATGGAAAATGTATTACAAGTGTCACACTCTTCCTAGGGAAGGAAATTCTCTACAGATGCAAATTTCCCCAAGCAACAAGGTACAGACCCATCCCGAGATATAATGAAAATATATTCTGAAGTAAGATATTGATTTCCTCTAAGGCCTGCTTATCTATGATGTGATGCTATATCAGAATAAGACTGAAATTTGGTATCTTATTTCCACAACGTCTATTCCATCAGTATTATTATCTCTGTTTTAGTGATCATGCTATTCAGTTGTGCCTAAACTCTAGAAGACAGAGGCTATAAGGAGATGTGTTCAAGCTCCTTTCCTGTCATAGCCTGGAATTCAGTTTTCAGGTTTTCCTTGGATGGGCCCAGATAGTTGTTCACTTATTGGGGGGCTTAGACTTTCATTTTTGGTTGACACTTTTAAAAATAGAAACAAGGTAATTATTTACTTATATAAAATTAGCAACAGACTAAAGTATGAGGTATGACAATTAAGTTTGTGAACATGGCACCACGAGCTTAAGGTGGCAGCACTGTACAAACAACTCAGTAAGGTTTCATAGCCTTAGTATATCAGTGTCTCACAGCTGTATTCATGTTGACATGTGGTGGCAGCCAGGCTTGTGGCTTAAGCTTATAATTCCAGCACTTTAGGAGGCCAATGTGAGAGGATTGCATGAGCCTGTGGGTTCAAGGCCAACCCGGGCAGCATGGTGAGACCTCATCTCTACAATAAATAAATAAATAACACCTGTGGTTCTGGCTACTTGGAAGGCTATGGCAGAAGGATTGCCAGAGCCCAGCAGGTCAAGGCTGTAGTGGCTGTGAGTGTGCCACTGCACTCCAGCATGGGCAACAGAGCGAGACTTCAACTAAAAAAAAAAAAAAGTCATGTGGCGGTGTCTTGCCAGGGGAGAGAAAGTGTCACTAATGTCAGCGACAACAGAACTGACAAAAACATTACAAAAAATTGTCAAATTGTGCATCAAAATTGTCGGCTGACTGTGAGAATCATAACAGACCAAATAAACATCAATAGAGAAACAGTAACTGAAAATCTTGGCATGAGAAACGTGTGCACAAAAACGGGTCCTGAAGGAGTTCTTGCATCATGACAATGCACCAGCTCACACAGCACAGTCTTAGCGAGTTTTTAGCCAGTAAACAATTAAGTGTATTGTAACACTGTCCCTACTTACCTGATCTGGCATCCAGTGACTTTTTTCTTTACCCAAAGATAAAAGAAATATTGAAAGGAAGACATTTTGATGACATTCAGGACATCCAGGGTAATATGACAGCACTGATGGCCATTCCAGACAAAAGAGTTCCAAATTTGCTTTTACAAGTGGAATAGGCACTGGCACCAGTTCATAGCTTTCCAAGGGGAGTATTTTGAAGGTGACCATCATGATATTCAGCAATGAGGTGTGTAGCACTTTTTCTAGGATGAGTTTGTGAGTTTAATTGTCAGACCTTATATGCAAAGAATACTGAAAGAAAACAAGAGCTAAAGAGAGTGCAGGTTGGTGATATCCTAATAACAACTTGGGAATTAAGATCATGTCTTATTTTGTTTCCAGTGTTCCTTCCTTTTATCCCTTCTAAAAGCCATATATGGGGGCAAGCTGATTGGATGATGAACTTATACATTCATATTTTTATTGATTATTTATTTTTTCCTTCCCTCAGAACATGTCAACTACATGTGCTACTTTAAAAAAATGTTTCTCCAGCCTAGACTACATAATGAGACCTCGTTTCTACAAAGAAACTAATAATAATAATAGTAATGGTAATAATAAACTGAGTGTTGGGACCCATACCTGTAGTCCCAATCACTCAGGAGGTAGAGGGGGGAGGATCACTGGAACCCAAGTGGTCACAGCTGCAGTGAGCCATGATTGTGCCACTGCACTCTAGCCTGGGTGATAGAGTGAGACCCCCAACTGAAAAAAGAAAATGTTTTCTGATATGTCTTACCTTCTTCATTTTTCAAATGAAGGTACTAAAAGTAGACACATACTTTTTGCAAAATTTATTGAGATATAGGGTGGAAGTCATAAGCACAACCTGGCTAGTAGTATAGAACAGTTATTATCTATTTTAATGAATGATTTTAGTAATGATTGAAAAAAAATAAGAAAAGCAAACAGCTCATTATTAAATGAGCCCTGACAATGTACAAAGCCACTGTAGCTAAAATACGGATAGCTGGCATGTTATTTATTTCTGATTAGGTGATCTCAGAATATTGTCTTCCTCATTCATCCTATCCTTTCTTCCTCCATTAAATTTATTACTTTGGAGCAGGGCAGTTTGGTTATAGGCCAGATTGTGTCACTGCCCTCCTATATATCCCCCTTTCTCCTGGCTTATTTCATACTTGGTCTATTTTCAAAGGTCTTTTTTCTTATAGGCTGTCCAAAGCTTCATTCAGCTCAATCCAATTTAATTCAATTCACTTCAGTTAAGAGAAAAACAATTCATGTGGTTTCTACAACATGATACAGAGATGATTAAGGCAAGATTCTACCTCAACTTTTTTTACAACCTTTCCTTTGTCTACCTCCACTCATGCTGTTGTTAATTGCCTTTTATAATTGGAATCTGAGCTCAGTTTTTAATAATACCACATTCTTACTTCTAATAGACCCAAGCAGATTAGAAATCTTGACACAGCCAGCTAGCTGACCCTAGAGGGGAAATAATGACTGTCTCTGAAAATCCATTCATCATGTTCAAATTGTAGTCACAAGGAGTTTTTCAAAGGAATGACAAATCTTCAACTGCATCAAGAATTTAATAAGGCTCTATGATTCAGAGGTATTTTTTCAAGGCAATAATGAATATGGCATTAAATGACCTTGTTCCTGAAGAGCAAAGTGCATTGTAGTTTTTTTTTAGTGTCTATCTACATGAGGCTAACTCAAAAACGTCCATCATGACCATTTTAATCATCTATTCTTTAAACTCCTATTCTTTTGTTAATGACATTATCACTTTAACTTCATTTAGGAGCCTAAACACTTATCTTTGTTTGCGTTAGAATGTTAACAACCCAAATACGACAGCCATGAGGGAGAATTGAGTGTGGATAAAGCAGGTATACATTCTGCCCAGATGCCATTGTTTTCCAGTGAAATAACATGTTCATTTGAGTCTCAGGCAATCCCCTGACCATGCATGATAAAGAGCAGCCTTCCAAAAGGCTCATGCCCAAAATTCTTTATGTCCAAAATGATTATAAGTGAAAGCAGCAGGCAGATCAGAAAGAGAAAGGAAAATTAGATGCCAGAAACAAAACCCAATGGCATCATTGCCCCATTTTGTTACTTGTGCTGTAATGAGACACTATGGAAAAAAATTGCTCAGAATTCCATGATGTAATGGGGAAAAAAATATTTTGAATCTTGTGAATCTCTCAAGTGCTACCTCTAAAACAGAACAGTGTCCCTGTCGAGATATTTATCAGTTTTAAAGTATTTTCAAAGAACCAGCTATGAATTTTCTGCATTTTCTTTACTATGCATTTATTTTCCAGATTATTAATTTATGCTTTTATCCATGTTATTTCCTTAGGTTTAATTTGCAGTTATTCTGTTTCTAAGTTTTTGAGGTAGTAGCCTATGTAATTGATTTGCAGTTTTTCTTTATTAATACATGTATATAAAGCTATATATTTTCCTCTAAGTGGAACTTTAGCTGACCAGTAACTCCAATAATAATAATAACAAATAATATTATGATTCAGATGAGGAGCCAGAGTAGCAGTGTCTGATATGAGAAGACTTTACACAAGCTTTAGAGGTTAGAATGCAGTTGTTGGCAGACTCTTTCAGAGTCTGGACAAATGAGGAAAGGCTGATTGGTACATTCCACTCTGTGCTGACATTTCTAGTTTCTCACTCTGATCATCGAGGAGACAGCCACTGTTTTAGCAGTGCTCATTCTGTCCTCTACCACCTATTATTCCCAGAAGGAGGACTTTGCTGCTCCCCTCCATAAGAGCCAGACTACGTTTGTAAGCTACTAACTGTACTTTCTGCTTGGATGCTTCTGCCACCATTTCTTCCTGCCCACTTTGAGGCAAGTTCTCTTTTCCAAACTGAAGCCATCTCACCAACTCCTTAAATATCATATTTTGATTAGATGATTAATCTTTCTTTGCTTCAAAAAAAAGCAGAACAATATTTATGGCTGTGATACACATCTAGAATACACCATTTGGAATATATGTAAAATATACCTTTTAGAAACCAATAGTGATGAGAAACTACAAAGCTGGCTTTTTATGTTCTCAAATCTTTAGCCATGCGATATAGAAAGAAGATTACATCACCACCTATCCACATTCTTTTCCTTGAATAAAAACACAGTGAAGTGATAATCTATGAAGAGTTTTTTTTGTTTGCTTGTTTTTTTATACTGCCTTCAGACCATCAAGATACTCAAATGAAACCTCCTGTTTATTCTTTGATGGAGATCCTACTTACTGGCTCTTACCTGATAATGGATACAGATTTTATTCAGGTAATAAGTCAAAATCATTGCTATTTGTAAAGTTAGGAATAACCTCAATTTCTGAAAATGAAATGAAAGAGGATATTTTTAAAGTTCCTCAACCCCATCCCCAGGAAGTATCTTCTTCTTTTAAAAAAGTATAGTTGCCCTGGTTCCTCCTTTTTTTTTTTTTTTTTTTTTCAGTTTCTGCCTTTGACTGTGGTCATGCTTCCTGGTGCTGAGGCAGCCATCTTATTACTGTGGATCAGTAATTTAAAGATAAAAAGCCAACCCACAAAGAATGGCAGAGAAAATGTAGAAATGAACCTTGATGCAATTGTTGAAAAGTTGAGTCAATGCTAGAAGCTGCCTACCTCCAGATTTCTTATTAGGTGAAATCAATAAACTCCTAGTTGTTTAAGCAATCATTAATAAGATATTCCATTACTCTTGGCTAAAATGAATTGCTGACAGATAAATAACTTTTTGTCCATCCATACTAACTGAAACTTTATTTAGTTCCCTAGTCCCTAAGCCTCAAAACCCACTCTCTGACTAACCTGGAACATTGTTTTGTACATAGAGTATTCATAGTTAAGGGTAGCTTAATGAGTTACATTTTTTTCTGGAGGCGTTTATATTTTAAAAGTTGGCTTCAAATTACTTTTAAATAAAGATACAATAATAAAGCATAGTCAAACCATTGAGGAAGATGTTTGTGGAATAAAAATTAAACTCGTTGACCCCTCAAGACCTAGCTTTTTGACTCATGTTTGATGTCAGCTTAGATAAGATGCTGATTATGTGATTTATGAAAGTGAATCTTGCAACTATATGGTTAACAGGTGGAGTTATTGAGAGATTTCTTGAGATGTAGATTAATTTTTTAAATCATCATTGACAAAAGATGACCTTCCTTCTCAACAACAAGTATAGAATGAAGAAGGCAATTCTGTATCCTTTATACAGGAGAAAGAAAAAAATCAGTTTGTCAGTTCCTAAAAATTTTCTACAGGCATCTCAAATTCAACGTTTTCAAAACTGACATAAAAATCTATTTTAATGAAATGTTTTTATCCTCAAATTCTCTTTTTTTTTTTGAGTTGGAGTCTCACTCTGTCGCCTAGACTGGAGGGGAGTGGCCGCTCCCGGCCATCACAGCCTCGACCTGCTGGGCTCTGATGATCCTTCCGCCTCAGCCTTCCAAGTAGCTGGAATTACAGGCATGCACTACCACGCCTGGCTAATTTTTTGATTTATCATAGAGATGAGGTCTCGCTTCCCAGGCAGGTTTCAAACCCATGGGCTCAGGCAATCCACTCACCTCAGCCTCCCAAAGGTGCGGGATTGCAGGCTGAGCCACCGAGCCCGACTTATCCTCAAATTCTTAAATAGATCCCATGCTTCTTGTCATTTTTTCACCTCATTCTCATTTCATTGTGTTATCAAAGCTGGTTAATTTTTCTATTAAATTATTTGGAAATCATCACTCCCTTCCACTCTAATTATTCTGCTTTAGGCCATTTTATTGCCTTTATGGACGTTTGCAAAAGCCCCCACTCTTTGCCCCTCTATTCATTGTGGTCTTGCCAAAACATATACCAATCATGTCACTCCCATGAATAAGAGTCTTCCATAGTTCCCCAGATATCTTTTACAATCTAACCACCATTTACTTTTCTGGTAATTTTTCTATAATTTCATTTATATACCACAGACCCCAGCCATACCCAAAGTCTGGCAATTATCCATAAATGCCACACTTTCTTTTTGCTTTGTATGACTTACAATGTTATTTTGGCAGCCCTCAACCTCTTTTCAGCACAGAAGAGGACAACACGAAGTCACAAAGAATAAGGAAGAGTGGCATAATTGGAGACTGTCCAGATATCATTTCTTTAGAGAATTCTTTATTCAGAGTTTGCTTGAGAGGATCCTATAGTATTTGATAAGTGTTGATATCACAATGTATCATATGATATAAAAACAAAATTATACATCTACTTCCAACTAGACAAGTGATTCTCAACCCTAAGCCTTACAATCTAGTGACTTATGAGAAAATGCTGATCCTTTTTCTCTATTCTGGGCCACTTGCTATGTTTTATTATGGAACATACCTAAGATATTTGGAGATCCCACTCTTTTAACTGTCAGTTTTTTCTACATACATTATGGGTGACTAAAAGTTGGTAATATGACTCTGATGCCTAATTCTTAGTTGATATGTTGAATATGATTGCAGAGTCAACTTTTCATGTCTGTGCCCCCCTTCTAGAAGCATGGAACCTCTATGGAACTCAGGGGGGAAAAAATCACTTCCACCTTAATAATAGTTACTACCTGTGTGGTGTTGACCTGCAGCTTTCTCCACTCCATTCTCATTTATTGTTTGATAAGATATAATTTGCTTTTGCTCTTATAAAAAATTCAAATTCGGTTGACTTTTGATAGTTGATTCTTCTCTTTCATTTTTTTAAGTTCTTATGCATGTATTCTCTTTTGAGTATTTTAAGTGTGGGAGGGAAGGAAGGAAGAAAAGGGAAGGAAGCATATTTACAAGGGCTATTATTTTGTCTTGAAAGGCTGTAAAACCACCTTGGGTACCTTATCACTTTTTTTTGAATTTTTAATGTTTTTTATGCTCTCTTTTGTTTCTTTTTTTAAACATATTTTTATTATAAAATTGTGGGGTACAGTTAAGGATTAGGTATACAAATGTGCATCATTCAGGCACCCTTGTTGATAAGGTGTGTCTCCCCGTACCCAGACAGATATTGACTACCGTTAATCCCACCTCCCTTCCCCTCCCTACATCCCCCATGGTTTCCCACCACTGTCAATCCTTTTCTTATAGCATTATGATAGATGTTCAAGGTCCACTATATGAGTGAGAACATGTGATACTCAGATATTTGTTTCTGTGAGAGATCACTCAGCCTGAACGTGCCCGATCTCATCTGATCACTTTTAACATTTTGTAAAACTAGTCAGTCACTCAATCAGTCAGGAATGTGTTAAACTGCAAGCAATAAAAAACCTTACTTAGTTGATTAAATAGAGGCATATTTTCTCATAACATAGGGATTTTGAAGATAAGCATTTCAAGATATTACAAATGTTTACTGATGTCATAAAATTTCCATCCCTAACATAATATCTAATTTTATAAGGTGACTTCATTCCTTCAAGCATGCCATCTATATTCTGGGCTTGAAGAAAAAAATAGAATAAAATATAAGAATCAATCTCTCTGACACTTTTTATTAGAAAAGTGATGGCTTGCCTAGAAGCCCCTTGGTCAGATTTACTATCACATGCATGCCTGCATAAGGGGTGCTGCAAAACTGAACACTGTAATTCCCAACTTCTGAGTACAGAAAAGAAAAGGAGACAGTTGTAAGAAAAAGAGTACCACACGTTCTTACTCATAAGTAGACCCTTAACATTTACCTTAATACTATAAGAAAGGGATTGGCAGTAACAGGATACTGCCAGGATGGATGGGGGGTGGGGGGCAACATCAACAAGGGTAATTGATCTCAAACCAGGCAAAGTGGGGACCAAAGGGTGGCCCAAACTTTACCTGTATGATGACCACCTGTATACCTAATCCTGAATTGTACCCAACATGTTTAAAATAAAAAACTAAAAAAAAATATTCTAGCAAAAAGTGAAATTATTATTTAGTGCACCAGTTTATGGGTTTAATACAGCCACTGACTGTATCTTAGTTGGCATGCAGCTAAAAGAGAATAAAATCCTGTAAGATGTCATTTGCATGTTTGTGCTTCTTTGAGAGAGAAGCTGGGAATTAATTCACTGGTCTGAAGGGAGGGGACATCCATAGAGGAAGTTGAGTGGCAGCTATGAGCCAGAAATCAGATGAGGCAAAAGTGGAGCACAGGTGTTTCATCCCAGGCTTGACATATCTCCCGTGCTTTAACCTTCATGGTTGGAGCACCAGGCCCACACATTATGCATATTTAATAACTATGGATTTATTTCTCTGTATCATTATGTGAAGTTGTATTTAACTATGAAGGTTTCCCTCAAGGAACTAGATGTCTGAAGCTCCTACTTCCTAGATTTGTGAAAAAACTCAGTGAATGCACCTCCTTACTACTATGCTATTAGAGATCTCATTTTAATAGAGACTACCAATAAGACAACTCAATGATGACTTGAATTCACATGATCAAAAGAAATTAATGGATTTTCTTTTTATGTGCTATAGAAGAGCTCATTTATCATGATTTCAGCATGGACTTCTGCTGTATGCTCAATCCAAACCCTAAATTCAAAGAAAAGCTGACACTTGTTGCTACAACCCAGGTGTCCTGAGGTTCCCTGTGGTTACATTGTTATAGTAAATAAAACTTTGGAGATGACAATGGATTGGCAAAATAAATACTCATAGCAAAATTAGGAGTCACTTCTGAATGATCAACTAAATACTTGGTCTATAAAGTGTGAAGGTGTTTTCCATATAAAGGTTGAAATAAAATAGGTCCTGAGTATAAAACTATAAGATTTCAACACATAAAACTATATTGTTACTGAGCGTTCTGGTCCAACATGCCTATGGGACTTAAATCGTTATCCTTTTGTCCCACTAATCCAATGTCACCTAGTTAACAGGCCTGATCTCAGGAAACACCCTACCCCCAACTGAGGTCTCTTGTCACTGCCAATTAATCCCCAACTTCATCTCATTTCCTCATTAACATCTCCACCATGCCACATTTTCTCCTGTGTACCAACAACCCCTTTGAGTCATGATTGCATACCAGAAACTATCCTTGAAACTTTGGTTTAATTCATTAACAAAAACTGATTTACTCTTCAAGGCATAAATTTTAATTTCTTGGAGGAATGAGTTTGTTTCAAATTTGAGGTAGGTTTTTCTATTCCATAAAAAAAGCCAAAGATTCCTTCTAGTGCATTTAAGGAAAAGTCAAAACAAACAAGAAATCAAAACAAATCTCATCCTGAGTTTTCAAGTAAAAGCAATGAACAACCATGAGCCAAGTCATGGCTACTGGCACCTCTTCTTTGCCTCTATTTGTAGATATATTATTGCATGGCTTTGTTGAGTCAGGGCACTGAAAATACTTCTTTACACAAGTCAGTTGAACTCTTCTGGGTGGGTCTTTCATAGTTTCCTCAAATGAAATTGTGAGGTACCGTATAGTTGGTCCTCAATAAATGCACATTGTATTGAGTTACATTGATCAAAAGGCTTATGTGATCAATATTTTGGAACATCTCAACTAATATTTTAGAAAACCCATCTTTTCACAATGAACTATTAAGAACATATAAATCTTCTACCTACCACATTTATACTTCAAAAACACACATATGAAACAGTGAGTACCAGAAATTGGACTGCATCCAAGGTATATTTTTTAATAAATGAACTGTTTTTGCAAATTGTGAAGTTTAGGATGGCTTTCTTAGACTTTTAATGAAAACTTTGTATGAAGAAGCATATATTCATATTCTTACCACTCAGAATTTAAATTATTAATATAAATTTATGTTTTTCATGTAAATGATTTTAAAAATATAATGCAAGAATTTATTAGCCATATTTTCCTTTTAATATACCCATTTCCTCTTTAAAGGGTAACAACTCTATGCCATGAACTCTCGCTATCTTCCATTTCCAAGTTTAAAGAATCTTTAATGTATTCAATCTCAAATTAAAAGGCAAATTAATTAGCATTGTCGACCCTTTCCCTCAAAAATAATTGAAAGAGTACATATAGTGATTAGTGTTTGGGCTTTGGTGTCAAATACATGTTGATATATTACCTGACTCTATTGTAGACTACTGGAAACTCAGATAAGTCTATCTCATTTTTCTTGGCTTAATATCATCATCTGAAAATAATAATAATAACCACAATATTTCTTACGGTTATAGTTCTTATTTTAAAAATTATAAAAAGTGCTCTCCTAGTGTCTGAATAAATAAATGTGGTTATACTCATACACACACACACACACACACACACAAACACACAGTCTGTGATGCCGTGTTTGTGTTCCCTGGATGCAAAGCCTAACAAATAAAGAGAGGAATTTATTCAAGTGTGTGGATGGCACAATTTTATAATGTTTGGAAATACACACCCAGATGGTAAATAATGTTCTGATTTTCTCACCTTAGATTTATATTCTTGCTACCATAAAGATCTAGATTTTCCCCCAGTTTCACTATCTTTTTATTTTGAGGTACCATATAGTTAGTACTCAATAAATGCATGTTGTATTGAGTTACATTGATCAAGAGACTTAAACGATCAATATTTTGGAACATCTCAACTAATATTTTTAAAAACTAAATATTTTAAAACCTCTCTTTCCACAATAAACTATTAAGAACATAAATAATCTTCCTACCACATTTGTACTTCAAAAACACATGTATCAAATAGCAAATACCAGAAATTGGAGTGCTTACAACTAACTCTCAGGCTGCATGAATGAAGATGATGTACTAATAAGAAATGATTACAAACTAAACTCTTTGAGATTAACTTATACAGAAACATTTATGCCTAGAAATTCAAGTATTTATTGGCAGAGGGATCTTATAATTAGCATTGCAGCTGGCATAAATGAAGCAGTTATTTAACCTAAGAGAAAGAGTACATCCAGAGTACTTAGATTATTCTTTCTTTTTACATTTTTTTTGTTTGAGTGTTAGAACTCCCTATTGTTGTCATCTTCAGAAATGCTAATAGCAGAAATGTGATGAAACTAGAAAGCCCATGCTTATTATGAACACATGATACTTTTAGGCATCATCTGGCCCATTGCTGCAGTGGCTAGCTGTAAGCTTGAGAGATTATGGAACACACAGTTCATGTCATCTAGAGGGAATAAAGTCACATCCCCCTGTTCTTAGATCAATACCTTTCTACTATTTGCATTTTCTCCCTTAACAGATGCCAGAGAAATTGTTTTTCAGTGTTGTAAGAGATCAAACCATTAGCTGCTAATGTGACTCAGATTCATTCTTGGAGAAGTTATTTAATCTGTGGACAGCAGTCTCATCCCCAAAGCAGTAGTTCTTAGCCCTGGCTGCATATGGGTATCACCTGGTGAGCTGCAAACCACAGCGATGCCATTCCTGGGTTGCTCATTCAAAGATTTTGATTTAATTGTTCTGGGGTGAAGCCTAGGCTTCATTGTTTTTCAGAGCTACCCAGGTGATATTAATATGCAGGCCAAGTCGGAAATCAATGCCCTCAAGTCTCAACAGCAAATCAAAGGAAGTCACATGGGTAGAGACCAACTGTACCATGATCTCATCAGTAAAAGATACTACTGGGGGAACAAAATAGAGGCAACAGACCTAAGTTGCATTTTTCTATATAACTATGATATTTAGCTATTTGATTCCCATGTGGTTTAAAAAGGAACTAACCATTTCTCCACAGTTAGAAATTAAATAGACTAACTGTCCAAAATAAGAGGAGTCTAAAAAGACATGACAACTGAACATATGCATTTGGTCTTTGGTGTCAAATACATGTTGATGTACTATCTTACTGTATTGTAGACTACTTCTGGAAACTCAGATGCGTCTATCTCCTTTCTCTTGGCTTAGTGTCTGCATCTGTAAAAATAATAGTAATAATAATAATAATAACCTCAATATTTAAGGCTATTGTTCTTACTAAAAAATTATAAAGAGTACTTATCCCAGTATCTGAATAAATAAATGTGGTTGACTGTGTATGAGTGTATATTCCATGCTAATGTAAGATGTTAATAATAGGGAAATTGGGTGCAAATTGATATATGGAAAGTTTTTGTAATGTCTTCGCAACTTCTCTGTAAACCCCAAGACTGTCATAAAATAAAAAAATATATCTTAAAAATAAAAATACTGAAAATATGTTCATCTACTTTAAGTACAAAATATACTATCAACATATTTGAAATTTAAAAGGCAATATACAATTAGCACTTTTATTTACAATTTATAGAGTTTATATTTCTCTAGACAAAACTCTGCATTACTTCAAATTTGTGTACAGCTCTGCTACATTTAAATTATATTTAAATCATTCAAAATGTTTAACTTTTTTCAAAATGATTTGAAATGATATACAATAAAACATACATTCATAATATAACCATAAAAATCAAAACAAAATATCAAGACTCTGTAGAAAGGATATAAAAGAGAAATATAGAGTTCCAGTAAGATGCCAACAGCATAGGTGGAAGTGTGAGATTCTCCAAACGTGAGTTCCCAAAAAGACTCTTACTTTTCTTCCCCCAACCCCCTGCTCACCACCAGCCACACCGGTCCAAAGCCCGGCGACCCACAGTCCCATGTAGAACCAGATATTGCGGCCCTGGCTGCTGCTGCTCAACTATATATGACCTCCACCCACACAGGAGTCTCGAGTCTCGGCTCTCTCCCTGGCTACATCGTCTCATCCAGCACCCAGCACCAAGCCGCCAGTCACCCAGGGAGGCTCGGGGCACCCACCCCTCAGAGATACTGGTTCCATTTCTGGCTGAAGTGCCCTGTAAGGGGCCCGGGTCCACTCTCAATGCTCACCACCTGCCCTTTGGAGATTTGGAGCTCTGGAGCCCTGGGCCCACCCTGGCTGAGGAACCCAGCATGTGACCCCATGCTTGTGTAAGGGAACAGCATATCTTAAAGAGGTGCTGACTGGAGGCTCTCAGCTCCAGAGGAGGGAACTCCTGACTCCCTCCTATGCCCCATCCTGCTGGTGGCACCCTGAATCCAGTGCCCAGCTGTGCAGCTGATCCCTGGTGCCTTGCATGCCACCACAACCCATCATAGTGGATTGCCCAGGGACCCAGATGAGCAGAGAGAAAGGATCCATGAAAGAGGAGCTGCCACCACAGCCATTCTGGAGGCAGAGATTTGCATTACTCCACCCACTTATGAGCAGCCCCCACCTCGATTCCTAAGGTAATGTCGCTAAACAGGAGACAAATCCCCACCCTACGCTGAATCAGACACAGGCAACTAAGCATCACAGACCTCCCAGGCAGCAGGCTAAAAGAACAAATCCAAGTTGTGAGTAAATCTAGCTGCCTGCAATGAAAGTAAAGGGGAGAAGCTGGAGATCAGAGTTGAAGAGACTTTAGACACTCAGGAAAGATTCCAGAGCTAGTCTGATTTCTTATTTTGACTTTTGATTTTATCACTTTGACAGTTTGTTTTGCTCACTTTTGTTTGCTTTTTGATTTAGACTATCTGTATGTGTAGGGGAAAACGCATCAAAAGGCATGATTTTATTGGACTGTCTTTGTGTGGCTACTGGTATGCTCTAGGGAACCTTGCTTGTGTGTCTTTTTCACATATCTCTGGCCTTCTGTCTCTTTTTCACCTGTTAGTTGATATGTATGTCTGTTTTCCCTCTCACTCTTCTCTCTTTCTAAGTTCCTATTGACCCCCCTTCATCCATTATTTTCCTCATTCGTACCCCCATTTGACCAAACCTACATCCCGCTGCATAAACAGATTGTAAGTCAGTGGGAAATAGGTTCCAGTGTACCCATACACCTGTTGGTAGATGCTGGAATCAGCAGACAGATTCTGAACCACAGCTTCCCCCTCAATTAAACCTCAAAACTGCAAAAAGTACTGCACACAGCCCACACTCTGCCCTCAAGAGTGAACAAAGCCAGAGGACCCTCATAAGGGAGAACAGGAGATTGCACAAGAAAAGCAAAAGCAACCACACCTTCCCTGAAAAACAAAATTAAAGAAGGGGAGGGAAAGGGGGAGAGAGAGAAAAATCTACACAAATGAAGAAAAACAAAAAGAAGAATATGGGTCTCTCCCAAACCCTGGGAGGGCAGACACTGAGAAAATTGACTTCAGAATGCAAGCACGAAGAACCCCCAGAATGACTGTTCTCAAACTACAGACCTAGATATCAAGACATTAATGGAGAGATTAAAAAGAATTGAGGAGAGACAAGAAGAAACTAGGAAGGAGCTGATATCTGAGATAACAGTAATAAAGAATACTGTGAATGAAACAAATAACAAACTGATGAGCATGGAAAGCAGAATTACCCAAGCAGAAGAAAGAATCTCAGAGCTTCAGGACCAAAATATAGAACTAACCCAAACTGTTAAAAACACAGAAGACAAGCTTAAAAAGACAGAACAAAACCTTCAAGAGATGAGCGATTATTTCAAGAGACTGAACCTAAGAGTAATTGGCCTTCCTGAGGCAGAAAGTGAGACAGAGACCACACTGGAACAAACTTTCCATGAGATTATTCAAGAAAACTTCCCTTATCTAATCAGTGATGCAAAAATTCAAACACAAGAGATTCAGAGAACCCCTGCAAGACAATAAATGAAAAGATCAACTCCCAGACACATAATAATTTGCCTAAACAAAGTAGGTATAAAGGAAAAAAATTCTAAAGGAAGCAAGAAAAAAGCCAGATCACCTATCATGGAAGACCAATTAGAATAACAGCAGATTTATCTACAGAAATCCTGCAGGCTAGGAGAACTTGCAGCCCTATCTTGAAAGTCCTAAAAGATAAACAATTTCAGCCAAGAATAACCTACCCAGTCAAGTTAAGCCTCATCAGCAAGGGAGAATTATAATCTTTCCCAGATATCCAATCCCTAAGAACTTACGCTGCCACCAGACCACTTCTACATGAAACACTTAAGAAAGTACTAAACACTGAAGAAAAGGAAAAAAGAACAACGTACTTCACAAGAGTACAGGAAAAGAATAAAATGCACATGAACCAACCCAAAAACCAAAATAAAGACAAAAAACCAAGTAGAAGAACAACAACTCTATAAGAACTCTATGATAGGGATGAACTCTCACATT
The DNA here is from genome assembly GCF_000164805.1 of Carlito syrichta. Taxonomy (NCBI): domain Eukaryota; kingdom Metazoa; phylum Chordata; class Mammalia; order Primates; family Tarsiidae; genus Carlito; species Carlito syrichta. Next base: position 12,176 of record NW_007256975.1, on the reverse strand, counting down.
TCAATAGTTAGCCTGAATGTGAATGGACTAAATACACCACTGAAAAGACATAGAATGGCAAAATGGATAAAATATCACCAGGCAACAATATACTGCCTTAAAAAGACCCATCTCACAAGAAAGGACATACACATACTCGAAATAAGAGGATGGGAAACAAATTTTCAGGTGAATGAAACACAAAAGAAAGGAGGAGTCACAGTCTTAATTTCAGACAAATACCATTTAAGCTATCAAAAATTTAAAAAGATACAGAGGGCCACTACACAATGATAAATGGTTCACTCCATCAAAAAGAAATATATATCCCAAACATATATGCACCCAACATAGGAGCACAGACTTTCATAAAGCAGCTTCTAGGAAAAATAAAGAAAGATACTGACTCTAACACCATCATAACTAGGGACTTTAATACCCTACTCATAACCATAGACAGATCATCAGGACAAAAAATCAGCAATGAGATCCAGGACCTCAATTTGACTCTTACCAAATGGACTTAATTGATACCTACAGAACACTCCATCAAAAGACCACAGAATACACATTCTACTCATCACCACATGAAACATACTCAAAGATCGACCACATACTTGGCCATAAATCAAGCATAAGCAAATTTAAAAGGACTGAAATTTTACCATGCACCTTCTTGAACCACAGTGAAATAAAAATAAACATTAACACCAACAAGGTCCCCCCAAAGCCCACAAAGACATTGACACTAAACAGCATGATTCTAAACATCTCTTGGGTCAATGATGAAATCAAAACAGAGAACAAAAGATACCTGGAAACAAATGAAAATGAA
>NW_007256975.1:9254-11342 GCF_000164805.1 Carlito syrichta | reverse complement strand
ATACTTGTATGGAAACAAACTCGAAAAACCTTAAGGAAATGGAGGACTTTCTGTCATCACACAACCTACATAGGTTGAAACAAGAAGAAATTGAGACCATAAATAGACCAATAACAAGTCAAGGAAATTGACTTCATAATAAGAAAACTACCTACAAAAAAAAGCCCTGGACCAGATGGCCTTCTAGCAGAATTCTACAAGATATTTAAAGAGGTGCTGATAACAATCCTACTGAAGGTATTCCAGGTGATTGAGAAAGATGTAATTATCCCCAAATCATTTTATGAAGCTAACAATACATTGATACCCAAGTCAGGTAAAGACTCAACAAAGAAAGAGAACTACAGCCAATATCTTTCATGAACATAGATGCTAAAATTCTCAACAAGATCCTAGCAAACCGGATTCAACAACACATCTCAAAAATCATCTGTCATGACAAAGTAGGCTTCATCCCTGGAATGCAAGGCTGGTTCAACATTCGTGAAACCATAAATGTAAATAAATAAAAAGGAAGACCACCAAAACACTAGCTTCAGAAGAATTCAGAACACCAAAATAAAAACCCAAATCCAGGACATAGAAGACAAAAAGATAATATAAAAAAATCAATGAAACAAAAAACTGGTTCTTCCAAAGGATAAACAAGATTGATGATACCCTAGCTAGACTGACCAAGAAAGAGAGATAAAATTCCAAATATGCATAGTCAGAAACACAAAAGATGAAGTCACATCTGACCCTGAAGAAATAAAAAAGATCTTTAGATGTAATTCTCCCCAAATCATTTTATGAAGCTAACAATACATTGATACCCAAGCCAGGTAAAGACTCAACAAAGAAAGAGAACTACAGCCAATATCTTTCATGAACATAGATGCTAAAATTCTCAACAAGATCCTAGCAAACCGGATTCAACAACACATCTCAAAAATCATCTGTCATGACAAAGTAGGCTTCATCCCTGGAATGCAAGGCTGGTTCAACATTTGTAAAACCATAAATGTAATTAAATACATCATGAGATGTCAAAACAAAAGCCACATGATTATATCATTAGATGCAGAAAAAGTTTTGATAAAATCCAGCACCGCTTCTTGATAAAAACCCTCAAAACCTAAGCATATGGGGAACATACCTCAAAATAGTAAAAGCCATCTACAAGAAACACATAGCCAGCATACTCCTCAGTGGACAAAAATTGGAACCATTTCCCCTGAAAACTGGGGCAAGACAAGGATGCCAACTCTCACCCCTCCTGTTCAATATATTGTTGGAAGTCGTGGCTAGAGCAATCAGAGAATAGGAAGCAATCAGGGGTATCCAAATAGGAAAAGAGGAAGTCAAGTTATCTCTCTTTGCAGATGACATTATTTTGTACCTTGAAAACCCAAGAGAATCTGTCAAAAACCTCCTTACACTGATAAAGGACTTTGGCAAAGTCTCAGTATATAAAATAAATGTGCAAAAGACAATCGCATTTCTTTAAACCAATAATAAAGAAACAGAAACCCAAATAAAAGCCACAATTCCATTCACAATAGCCACCAAAAAAAATGAAATACTTTGGCATCTTCCTAACCAGAAAAGTGAAAGATCTTTATAATAGAAACTACAAAACACTGCTCAAAGAAATCAAAGATGGGCAGCTGTCACACAGAGGCGGCCATTACACATCACACCGCCTGTGCCAGTTGCCCTGCCGACACCACTGCCACTGTTGCTGCTGCTGCCGCCGCTGCTGCCACCAAAGCAAGCATTCCAGATTGCACCGTCAGTGCCTGAGGAGCGGGCGAGCAGCTGAGATAAAGACCATCTGGAGCGAGGGATATCACCACCTGCTGGCAATTCAATCCCAGAACCAGCAAGCGCTGGTGCGAGGCCTGAGGTCCCTGGGTCCCACGCAGGGCCCGATACTGCAGCTGCCTGCTGCTGCTGTTCCACTGCGTGTGTGGGATTCTCGGATCTCAGCAAGCTCCCTGGCTATGTCGTCTCTCATTGTCACCAAGCCGGTGGTCACTCAGGGACGCTCTGGACACCCGCCCCTCAGAGACACTGGTCCCATTCCTGGTTGAAGTACCCTGTGGG
>NW_007256975.1:8724-9234 GCF_000164805.1 Carlito syrichta | reverse complement strand
CACCCCTAAGCTGAATCAGATAAAAGCAACTCCCAGGCAGCCAAACCCAAGCTGTGAGTAAATCTAGCTGCCTGCAATGGAAAAACAAAGGGGAGAGGCCAAGATCAGAGCTGAAATGATTTTAGTCTGATCTCTATTGTGACTTAGGATTTTATCATTTTGACTGTTTATTTTGATCACGATCGTTGTTTGCCTTCTGATCTACACTGTTTCATGTTTATATTGCTCTGTTTCTGTGTAGCTATCAGTATTCTTTAGGGAATCTTTCTTATGTGTCTTCCTCCACTTCCCTCCAGCCTTGTGTCTCTTTTTCACCTGATAGTTGGTATGTATGTCTGTTTTCCCTCTCACTCTTCTCTCTCTTTAGCTTCCTACTGACACCCTCCTCCACCATTATTTTCCTCTTTTATACCCCCATTTTAATCTAGGAACCAAGACTACATACTACTAAACGGACAGATTGTAAGGCAGAGGGAAATAGGTTCCAGTGAGCTCATACACCTGTTTGTG
>NW_007256975.1:6478-8704 GCF_000164805.1 Carlito syrichta | reverse complement strand
TACACTCCAACCTCAAAAGTGAAAAAAGCCAGAAGACCCTCATAAGGAAGAACAGGATATAGCAGAAGAGAAATAAAAGCAACCCCACCTTCCTCCAAAAACAGGATTAAAGAAGGGGAGGGAAGGGGGAGAGAGAGAAAAATCTACAAAAATGAAGAAAAATCAAAAGAAGAGTATGGGTCTTGCCCAGATCCCCGGGAAGGCAGACATTGAGAAAACTGACTTCGGAATTCAAACAATGAAGAGCCCCCAGAATGAAGGGTCTCAAACTACAAACGTTGACATCAAGACAATAATGGAGAGATTAAAAAGAATTGAGGAGACACAAGAAGAAACTAGGAAGGAGCTGATATCTGAGATAACAGTAATAAAGAAAACTGTGAATGAAATAAATAACAAACTGATAAGCATGGAAAGCAGAATTACCCAAGCAGAAGAAAGAATCTCAGAGCTTGAAGACCAAAATATAGAACTAACCCAAACTCTTAAAAACACAGAAAACAAGCTCAAAAAGAACAAAACCTTCAAAATATGAGCGATTACTTCAAGAGACCAAACCTAAGAGTAATTGGCATACCTGAGGCAGAAAGAGAGACAGAGACTACATTAGAACAAACTTTCCATGAGATCATTCATGAAAACTTCCTTTATCTAATCAGTGATGCAAAAATTCAAACACAAGAGATTCAGAGAACCCTTGCAAGACAACAAATGAGAAGACCAACTCTTAGACACATAATAATTCGCCTAAACAAAGTAGTCATAAAAGAAAAAATCCTAAAGGCAGCAAGAGAAAAAGGCCAGATCACCTACCATGGAAGACCAATCAGAATAGCAGCAGATTTAACTACAGAAACCCTACAGGCTAGGAGAGCTTGGAGCCCTATCTTCAAAGTCTTAAAAGATAAACAATTTCAACCAAGAATAACCTACCCGGCCAAGCTAAGATTCATCAGCGAGGGAGAATTAAAATCTTTCCCAGATATCCAATCCCTAAGAACATATGCTGCCACCAAACCACCTCTACATAAAACACCTAAGAAAGTACTAAACACAGAAGAAAAGGAAAAAAGAACAGCGTTCTTCAAAAGTGTACAGGAAAAAGAAAAAATATACATGAACCAACCCTAAAACCAAAAGAAAGACTAAAAACAACCAAGTGGAAGAACAACAACACTATAAGAACTCTATGAAAGGGATGAACTCTCACATTTCAATAATTAGCCTGAATGTGAATGGACTAAACACATCACTGAAAAGACATAGAATGACAAAATGGGATAAAATATCACCAGGCAACAAAATACTGCCTTCAAGAGACCCATCTCACTAGAAAGGACATACACAGACTCAAAGTAAGAGGATGGGAAACAAATTTTCAGGCGAATGGAACACAAAAGAAAGGAGGAGTCGCGATCCTAATTTCAGACAAAATACCATTTAAGCTATCAAAAATTAAAAAAGATACAGAGGGCCACTACATAAAGATAAAAGGTTCACTCCATCAACAAGGAAATATCTATCCTAAACATATATGCACCCAACATAGGCGCACCAACATTCATAAAGCAACTTCTAGGAAAACTAAAGAAAGACATTGACTCTAACACCATAATAACTGGGGACTTTAATACACCACTCACAACCTTAGACAGATCATCAGGACAAAAAATCAGCAAGGAGATCCGGAACCTCAATGAGACTCTGGACCAAATGGACTTAATTGATACCTATAGAACACTCCATCCAAAGACCACAGAATACACATTCTACTCATCACCACATGGAACATATTCTAAGATCGACCACATAATTGGACACAAATCAAGTATAAGCAAAGTTAAAAGGACTGAAATTCTGCCATGCACCTTTTCGGACCACAGTGGAATAAAAATAAACATTGACACCAACAAAGTCCCTCCAAAACCCACAAAGACATGGACACTAAACAGCATGATGCTAAATAACTCCTGGGTCAATGATGACATCAAAATAGAGATCAAAAGATACCTGGAAACAAATGAAAATAAAGAAACATCTTACCAAAATCTCTGGGATGCCTTAAAAGCTGTAATAAGAGGGGAATTTATATCCCTACAAACACACATGAGGAAAATGGAAGGAACAGAAATTGACAACCTAACAAGCCACCTAAAGAAGCTGGAAAAGCAAGACCACAAAAACCCTAATTTCAGCAGAAGAATACAGATCACAAAAATAAAAGCC
>NW_007256975.1:1700-6458 GCF_000164805.1 Carlito syrichta | reverse complement strand
TGGGAAACAAACTTTCAGGCGAATGGAACACAAAAGAAAGGAGGAGTCGCGATCCTAATTCCAGACAAAATACCATTTAAGCTATCAAAAATTTAAAAATATACGAAGGGCTGCTACATAATGATAAAAGGTTCACTCCATCAACAGGAAATATCTATCCTAAACATATATGCATCCAACATAGGTGTGCCAACTTTCATTAAGCAACTTCTAGGAAAACTAAAGAAGGATATTGACTCTAACACCATCATAAGTGGGGACTGTATTTGGCTTCAGTACATTTTTTTTTGAGATTCTTTTTGCCCATTTCATCATGGGTGATTTACATGAACAATCTGACCACATTGTGCTGAGTGTTCAGCTGTTTTTGATGAGAAATAGCATGCCTCACCCTCCCTATTCACCTGCTCTCACCCCCAGTGACATTTTTTGTGTGTGCTTGTTTCCACAGATGAAAATATTCTCAAAGGGAAACAGTTTGTCCATGTGAAAGAGGTGAAACAAAAACTGGCAGAAGCACTAAAAGGCCTCAAAATTGATGAGTTCAAAATGGTTTTGAGCAGTGGAAAAAACATCTTGATAGGTGTATTACATCAAAGAGTACTTTGAAGGTAACTGATGTTTAATCATGTGAGAATATACAATTTTTATTCATTTATTATTATTTATTTATTTTTATTATAAAGATGTGGGGTACAATTTAGGGTTAGGTATACAAATGTTGATTTATGCAGGTACCCTTGTTGATAATGTATGCCCTTCCCTACCCTAGCAGTTTCCCTCAAGAATATATAATTTCTATAAATAAATTCTGAGTTTTTTGGGTCCACCTGTATTATCTATCTATGTATCTATCTATCTGTCATCTATCTATCTATCTATCTATCTATCATTTATCTATCTATCTATCATGCTTCCTATAAGTTGTGTGTCTTTAGAAAACTCTATTAAATAGTGTCCATCTTTGGAGAAAAGGAATTACTTTCTATTAGTTTTTAAAAATACATAATATTAAAAAAATTTTTAAATGTATCCTTATGTAATCTTACTTGAAACTGACATATCCCCATGAGTTAAGCAGGGCAGATGCTTTTATATACTTTCTCTAAATAAGAAAACTGAGGAATTTTTATGAACAACCTCATTGTTGATAAGAGCCAAAACAAACAAAAACACTTTTTATCAGGCTCTTAACCTAAAGCAATTCAGTTGTAATATACATCATCTCTCTTGGTTTTGTTTATAAATCTATCTCATCTTCTTTATAAGAAATTCATTTTTACTGATGTCTATATTTCTTAAGTGCCTAGGGACATGCTAGGAACATGGCAGGCACTCTATCAAGATTCATTAAAGAATGACAGTAGTTTCTCATGGAAACAAGTTTAATACAGAGAGTTGATTTTGTATTTACATCTTTAGTCTTTCTTCCACATGCATTTTTACATTTTTCCTGTAGCTCTTGAACAATTCCAGTTAGTAGTTTGGTGCTCAAGAAATGTTATTATCCTTAGTATGATTGTTATTCAATCAGTTGACTCTTAAGGTATATGCTTTCAAGTTCTTTTAGCTGCTTACAGTTAATAATGATTTAAGAATATGAATATCTGTTGTAATTTTAATTTTAGGCATAAATCTGCTTGGATGTCAAATCCTTTCCATTTCTCAATTGATCTAGCTGAAATTGAGAATTCATTAAATAAAAGGATAAACTCAGAAGTAGAGAGTAGAATGGAAATTACCAGAGACTGGGATGTAAGGCGATTGGGGAGATGTTGATCAAAGGACCCAAAATTTCAGTTAGGTGAAATAAGTTCAAGAGATTTACTGCACTTGAGAATACCAAAGGCAAGCTATCTAATCATTTGCCTCAAGATTTTTAGCTCATGTAAGTAGCTGTGCTTATCTGAGAGTTTCTAGAAGACGTTTAATGCTATAGGAATGATCTCCTCAAAGTGCTGACATTAGCTCCTTAGAGATCAAGCATAGGCAAAGACAAAAAAGATGAAAGTTTTCCGTATATGAAATACCAGTTTTGTTCTAGGCAGCACACAAATTATTGAATGTGATATGAAGATTAATATTACTGTCTTTTTGCAGGATTTACTGGTTGCAATTCAAAAGTGACTCTGTTCTGTGCTATTAAGCTTATCCTACCTTTCCTAATAGGCTGAGATCTCCAAAGGGCAGAAATCTCTATTTGCATCTCAAAAGCACCTAGCACAGGAATTCTCTTATCATAACTACTTATGTATTTTTCTGTTGAAACAGTGCTGCTTGGATGAATTGTTTAACATAACCAGCAAAAGGGTCTGTACAACTTATATTGTGACTAGTAAAGGTTATACAAACTTCAGTAGTAGACGTTTAACTTGCCTACAACCATTGGGAGGTAGACACAATTAATATTATTTATGTATTTATTTGTTTTTTGAGTTGGCACATCACTCTTTGTCGCCTAGGCTGGAGTGCAGTGGCATGCTCGCTGCCACTGCAGTTTCAACCTGCTGGGCTCAGGCAATCCTTCTGCCTCAGCTTTCTAAGTAACTGGAACTACAAATGTATGTCACCATGCCTGGCTAGTTTTTGTGATTTATTGTAGAGACAAGGTCTCACCAAGTTGCCCAGGCTGGTCTCGAACCCCTGGGCTCAGGCAATCCTCTTGCCTTGGCCTCCCAAAGTGCTGGGATTACAGGCTGAACCAATGCACCTGGCCGGATACAATTAATTTTAAATTGCATCCATAGACACTGGAGTATGATATCTGTTGTGAAGCACTTTAAGCTGCAGAAGAAAAATATTCAGGGCAAAGTGCACCTATTATCAATTAATTAATTTCCTTGAAATAAAAACTGATGCATTGCCTTACCTGAACTTCTTGGAACCAGCAGCCCACAGGAGATGTGAGATCCCCAGGTATCAATCCCACAACTACCCTCCTTTGATTTGACCTCATTGTCTGCTGGTTTTGTTTTTTTAAGTCCACCAGGAACAAAGAGCTGGACTCAGACTCTGGAAACCTGATTTTGGAAAAATCTTGGAAGAATTCACAACTACTTTCATTTCTTAGATCTCTCTACTATTCCAGAAACTCTGAGGTTTCTGGTCTGTTTTCATTTCTTTGACTACACTATTTCCACTCACACTAAACACATAGAGAAACTTCATTGGAAAGAGGTTTTGGAAGTCAGCACAGCCTCAAATTTCTTCAGGGTTAATCTGTCCATTTAGAGGTTTACAGGTGACCAGTTTTTGTTGGTTTTTTTTAACAGTTACTTGAGTTTCTTTGTATGTTCATCTTAGTTTCTGTCACTCTCTTCTTAGTCCATTAGGTTGATATTGCAGGTTTGAAATGTATTGCACTGGAAGAAATCATGGTGGCACATAAGAGACAGTGGAAGGACATATTTTTAAAAACATTAAATATAGAAAGCACATACCCTTTAAAATGTTTCTACTGTATGTTATGAATAAAATACAACAAAACATGAATAAGAGGTGAATAATCAGATAATACGCCATGAGAAATAAAAGGAACTAGCTTGGACAGAGGAGGTAATTGAAAGAATTTCGGCGCCAGTAATGACTCCACACCTGGCCAGGACCAAGAGGTTTATTAAAGGGGCTGTTACAGAAAGGATCTGCAACAGAGGAAAAAAAGAGAGAGCGAATTGCAGGGAGTGGGCTGTATTTATTAGCCTGACAGGGGCCGGAAGGGGCCGTGCTATGTTTCTATTGGAGGAGCTGCATGGGAGTAGGGTAGAGCCGACACCGTGTTATAGTCCTATTGGACGCATAACAAAGCTGGCTAAGGATTGGAGGCTTGCAGGTTTGAACTTTGCACACGCGGAGAATTGTGCACACAGAAGCCGGGACCTAGGGCCTTTGTTATCTGGTGTGTCCTCACCATGCTTGGCATCATTTTGGGAGCCACCGCTCTGGTCACTTCCTGCACCCTTCATTCCCACCTTTTCTGTTTTTATGGGGAGGAGCATCATTACTCTTTCTGACTACTTCCTGCTGATTGGAGGCATTGTGGGGGTAAGGTGGTGGAAGAATGAAGAACCAACCAGAGCAGGGCCCAAAGGTAGGTGCTGAAGGTGTAGACTTCCACAGGTGAGAGTTCCATGAAGGTTCCTTGTAAGTGTAGAACAGTGACCTGTTCTGGCCAGTCTTCTAATGAGCACAGGGATGGTAGTAACCAGTTGTCCTGGAGCAGACTGTGGAGGTAGACAGAAAACCTGGAAGAGAGCATATCTAAAAGAAAAAATTTGATGAAAATTTTGTTGCTATAGCTCTGGATTTTTTACAGGAACAGGTTGGTAGCTATTGAGCAACAGGAGGTTAAGGCTTTGATTTGAAAAGTTTGAGATAGTAGTCTTCATGTAGGTAAGGAGATATTTGATGATGCATGGTCCTAGGGTTATAGCTAATAGGAGGAGGATTATTGGGTTAGCTATTGCCAAGACTAGGATGGTGAGCCAGGGGGGCCATGAGAAGAGGGTTTGATACCAGTTGCCATAGGCCTGGTTTTGTTATTCCCGGTGTTGTATATTATCCCTTATTTGAGCTAGGGTTTCTCTTATTATCCCTGATTTGTTGGCATAAAAGCAGCAGGCTTCTCCTAGAGTTATGCACAACCTTCCTTGTTTTAGGAAAAGGAGGTCTAGGCCTCGTCTATTCTGTAATACTACCTCAGCGAGAGAGTCAAACTGTTGTTCTAATTGAGACACGCTCGATTCTAGTAGGCGTAAATCA
>NW_007256975.1:0-905 GCF_000164805.1 Carlito syrichta | reverse complement strand
ACATAATTGCTTATTTTGTATATCGGTAAGAGTAAGTATCTTTATGTTAGTTTCTGCATTACCTACTGAAGAAACTGCCCTGACTCCCAAGTAATATAGGGGCCGTAGCTTTAAGCATAGCCAGCAATCTTTTGCCAGAGGGGGGCGGGTTTTATTAAGTAGATGGTGTACCGCCATTAGTAAGTGAAGGAAGCGATCAGGCGGTAAGGGGATGGGGGGCCTTTAAAGTAGGTGAGATGATTGTTACCCCCTTTGGGGTGAGAGGGGGAGAAGTTATGAGTTGAATTTTGAGTCCGTGGGTATAGGTTTGGGTAGAATTATTTTGCGCAGTGGTCCCATGGGATTGGGGATGCGTGGCATAGGCCTTCGTTGGACTGTGAATAGCATGCCTGGATTGGATCCAGGCGTGTACAGTCGAAGGCCCCAGGTTTTTCCAGTGTCCCATGTTTTTTGAAGGCTAAAAGCATCCCACAGGGTGATGATAAGCCGTAGGGACTGCAGATTTTGAGTTGTATACACGGAAAAGTGGAGGGCAGTCTTACAATTGATATGTAAGGGTCAGAGTTGCCTTTCCATGGGGCTATGGTTTCACATCCCCAGGCAGTGCAGTAAAACTGCTGGGGTTTGTGGCAGTGTTTGTCTCCAGTGTCAGGACAGACATAGAACTTGACATTCTTGAGTTGAATTTCATCTTCCAGACTGCCATAACTACATCTCCATCCTCTGGTGGAAGAGCTTCCCCATCCCTTGGGGACAATGGACAGACTGGGCCATAGTTTGCAAAGATCAAAGTTAAATATTGGTTGCCCATGTCCAAGGTAGGTGGAGACTATAGTTTGTGTAGTGGCGTTTATTATTTTCCAGGAAAAGTTACCTGGCGCATAATAGGGGTGAGGTTGGTAGGT
>NW_007256974.1:7417-9797 GCF_000164805.1 Carlito syrichta | reverse complement strand
CATTGTAAAAGAGTCATCTTCCGGGATGCATTTCCACAGTCGGCCTTGGACGTGAGTGTGCAACCCGGAAAACATGAGAAAGTCTGAACTTGATTCTCTTACCTCAGATTTGTGATGATGTGCTATGTGTGGAGGGCGTGCTGGGGAGAGCGAAATTACTCTGGGGGCTATCAGCTCATGTATACAATATACACATGTAGAAAAGCGCCCTGGGCACAACTGTTGGAAGTGGAAGAGGCGCCCTATTCTCCGAGTCGCTCCCACGCCGAGAGTTGCTGGGCAGCCGCAGAACCCTCTCCGGCTGTGCCTATCGTGCTCCATCTGCTGATGGGGGGAGGAAAATCTACACAAATGAAGAAAATCCAAATGAAGAATATGGGTCAGACACTGAGAAAGCATCACCATGTCCAAGGAATCGGCTGAGGGGCTTTCACCGCGGCTGAACCCCTAGCTTCTTTCTCAGTCTTTGACTGAGTTGGTACTATGCTCACCTAGATGGACACGCGGTCGACCCATCGCATTGCCTAGTCACTGGCCAGGACATGTTTGGAGGTGGCCTTTGGGTGCTGGCCATCTGCCGTCGATTGGCCAGCGTGGGAACCTGGGCAGAACTGGGGTGGCCCTGGGTCCAGGGTTTCTCAGGATGCACCCTTGGGCTCGTGGCGTCCTAGGGGCTTGAGGTGAACCTGGAGCTAGAGGCTTGAGGTGAACCTGGGCACAGAGGCCTCTAGAGAGGGAGCTTAGTAGGTCTTTATGATACTACGTATAGACTAAGTATATGTGAAAATTTTTGCTACATTAAGTAATCGATTAAAAGAACTGTACTTCCCGATTTAGGGGAGCAATTCATTTTATTTTTAGTCATAATGTGTCCTGGGGGTTCTATGGTGTATGTTGATCTGCATTTGTTTATCCTTACTGAAAATTGACATGTGTGTGAATTTAGATGAATTTCACCTATATCATATCATTTTACTATCCCGGGAGACAGTTCATTTCAAAATTTTTGTCACTAGGCTATTTTATATATAGAGGAAACATAGTGTTTTCTTAAAATCAACGGAGTAAATTTCTTTGTGTTTAAGAACTTACTGTGAAATATATCTTAAATCCCTTGGTTACTCTATTAAATATAATTAAATACTGGTGATTCAACAGAAATTCAATCCAACAAGGACTGTAGCAACATGACTAGTTTTCAAAGGAAATTTTTGTGCTTCATATAGTATAAAAGGTAAAAACATGCATCTATTTTATTGCCATGTTCTATAACATGGGAATGTATGAAAAATTCTTTTCTGATGCTCCCAAATCTTCTATTTTTCCTTCATAATTATTTTGGGCAAGATTCTGCAAAAATGGAGTATTTTGATGGTTTCTTTTTAGTATTAATATCTGTAAATGAGTGTAAAAACCATTTGTCTACATATTTTTAGGTAGCAGTAATGATCAAGAAGTAAAACTATATTTAGATGCTCTGTAATGGAAGTTATGAGTGGAAATAATAACTGATTATGCAGTGTCTTTTCAAAATTACTTTCATTCAATATCATTGTTTGTTATGTCTGTATATGCATTTTTCTTCAAATCTGTGTCTATGTAACAAACATGGAAACTCTGACCCTTCTCCGAATCCCAAGACAATCCACAGCTGTCTGACCACTTTGTTCTGGCCCCTGTGAATGCAAAGCTCTGTCGGAAATTGCAGGCCTGTGTGTATTTTGCCTTTCAGACGAAAATTGTTTTTGGATTCTTTATGCCAGATAACTGTGGTGCAAACGTGAAAATTGATATATTCATCTTGTCCAATTTAGCTTCTACTCTAATTGCAATTTTTTTTGAGAAGGCAAGGATTGTATAATATGTAGACTACTCATAGTCTTTTTATTCTATTAATTATAATGTTATAATACAATATTGAGATAATGCAATCTTTACAATAGTTACAATACATGTGTACAGAACTTTAACCCTGCTTTGAAAAGTTTACTTTCAAAATAGACAAATGATGTCAAAACAATACTGCAAATAGAGGCAGGAGTTACAGATTAATCCTATGGCATACCTCTACAATTAAAAAAATTCAAAAAGTTGAAACCATATCAAGCATCTTTTCTGACAACAATAAAATAAAACTAAAGAGGCCTACCATGACTCTGAGGACCAAAGATACATATTACTCCCTCTCCTTCCTTGTGGTGTCATTCTTCAGACCTTTCCTGGTTCAGCCTGTGTGTAACTCTTGGATCTGGGCTCTGACATCATGATGCTTCAACCATACTTTTTGCCTATTCTCCACATACTCCTTCAGGCTCACCAGGAAGACATGACATATATCAACGGAGGAGCGTCTTGTTGCCATTTTCAGAGAGCTTAAACC
>NW_007256974.1:6364-7397 GCF_000164805.1 Carlito syrichta | reverse complement strand
GGCTGTCCAAAAAGGAGATGGAGATATGCTGGTTGGGAATATATAGAAAATGGAGCTTATATTCGTGAAGACAAGATTCCGGTTTTGTTTTTGTTTCATTTTAAATTTGTGGGTTACAAGTCAGGATTGAATACATATGTGGTTTAGGTACAGATGAAGTTTTGGGCTTCCCATTGGACCTCACTTCACCTGGATTAGGATCAGGCACTCTTGTTGATATTATGTGCCACCTCTCCCTCCCCTGGCAGTTTCTGCTACTGCCAACTCCCAGACACATAATAATTTGCTTACTCAAAGTAGGTATAAAAGAAAAAATCCTAAAGGTGGCAAGAGAGACAGGTCAGACTACCTACCAGGGAAGACCAAGTAGAATAACACCAGACTTATCTACAGATGCACTACAAAATAGAAGAGACCATACTCCAATCTTCAAAGTTCTCAAAGATAAACAATTCCAACCAAGAATTTCCTACACATCTAAGCTAAGCTTCATCATTCTCATATAAAGTGAAATAATTCCAGCATCTTGATTGCTGAGATCCTGTTTATCTCTCTCTATTGGGCAACGTCTTTTTAATGTGGTGAAGGGCATTGGAGCTCAAACAATACCACGTAGGCTAGAGTTAGAGAGAGAGAAAGATAAATCTGATTCTTCAGTTAAAAATGTTAATCCTGTTCAACACTTCTTAAAAATCATTTAAGAACTTCTCAGGATGTTCCTTGAGTCTTTTTCTCCCTGTATATTCTCTCTCTGTTCATCTTCATTTTCCTTAGTTTTTCCGTTTGATCCATTCCAGTGTGGTGTTATAGTACAGCTTTAATCAGAGAAATCTGGGTACAATTCCTGGCTCTCCCTAATAATATGTCTTTTTCTCTTTAAAACCCATGAATGTATTTATACTGTTAATATTTATTTAAAATTGCCATTTGTATAGCAATTTCTATGTTCACCACTTTTCTTGCATCTTATACTTTCCTTCTAGGGACCATTTTCCTGTTTTCTGTAAAGGCCTTTTACTGTAAGTTTATTTTT
>NW_007256974.1:5130-6344 GCF_000164805.1 Carlito syrichta | reverse complement strand
AGAGTCTAAAAATAGATGATTATTTCATCATGCAGGTATTTAATACCCTAGATTTTTTTTTGCATTTTCACCAAGTATGAGCTTTAGAAGAAAGGCCTTCTCAGGATAAGGTTCTATCAGGTTACCTCTAACTTCCAATTGTATGCCTAATACTACCATGCCACAGTAGCCTGTATTTGTGCTTCAAAAGGCTAGCTTCTGGTCTTCCTACGTTGTAAAGTAACAGTAATACCATTACTTGCTAGTAACTTACTGAATGGTAATAAACGTCATCATTATCTTCATTACTTTAAGACATTATATGCCATAGACATAATATTTTATATGACTTTATGCATTATATTATTATAGCTATTCCATGAAACACGGGTGCTGGCAAACATTTTCAGGTGAGAGATCTGAAGTTATTGGGTTAAGGTTGCTTAGCGAGAAAGTGGTGGTGCCATCCCTACAGCTCTGGCTGTAGAGCCATACTCTTAACTCTTGTCCTGCCTGCATCTCCAAAGAAAAGGCAGTGTTTTGTTTGGAGACTGTCAAGAGGTGTCATTACTATTATTTTTAAGGCATTGGAATGGCTACTTAGAGCATATTCTATCTTTGGCAGCCAGTGATGCTCAGACAACTTCCTGACCCATCCTTCCCTGCCCTATTATTTGCATTTAAAAATAGCTGATCTTTATTATAAGAATTAAACCCAATAGCATTGTTTGGGGAAATAAGGTCCCTTACATTATGTTAATTTCAGAAACATTTGTAGATATCTCAGTGTGTATAGGACCGAGCCCTTCTCGAGAAAAGCATGAGTGGATTTTGTTTTTCACATGATTTATGTGTTTCATGTATTCTGGTGTTTGCTAATTTCTCTGATTGTCTTGAAGATGTGGGTCCAATTAAAATATTTTTTCTTTTTATGCTAAAAGAGAAAATAGTATAGTTGCTTTACTTTTAATATGAAATTAGATTTATACCAGGCATCATATGTTTACATATACTTTCTCTGCTGTAATCTATAAAACTAGTTACAGGTCATTCAAAACATAAATCTACCAGATTGTGATGACAGAAACTCGAAATGCCACAAAAATGGAAAGTTAGATAGCTAGATGGTTAATCTTGCTAATGATTTTTAGTGTTGAATTGCATGTTGGTGAGTTAAAGGAGATGGTGTTTTTGTCTAAATTGTCAGTACACCTTAGGCACAACATGGTCTACAC
>NW_007256974.1:0-4504 GCF_000164805.1 Carlito syrichta | reverse complement strand
ATGAAAAAGTGTCAAATCTGTTTCTGCTGCTTCTCAGTTTCTACAGGTTTTTTTTTTTTTGATGCATCCCATTAGTTATTGATCATTCCTGACCAAAGTATAAAGAAGAAACCATATGTTGGTTCATACACCCTCTTCTGAGAAAGACTGATTCTCACTTCCTGTTACTTACAAAGACTCCAATCTGCAGCAAAATAATGAGGTGAGCCTTGAATGTTGTACATTATTATCACACTACTTCTTCAGTTCAGTGGTATATGAGTGATGCTAATTGCAAATATTGTTTTTATATGTCTAAAATATAGGACATCTCTGCTAGGTGCCCTAAAATTGAAGATTCGAAACCTGAACATGTCAACAGCTAAGAGGGTCTTTTAAAAATCATCACCACCATCAACCTCATCATCATCATCGCCATTGTCATTGTCATCATACTTCTTTAGTGCCAGGCATAAAATTAAGAACTTTACTCTCCATAGCTCATTTAATTCTCACATAGATTCTGTAAAATAGAGGTTGTTATTTCTATTTTATACGGGAATAAACTCAGTCTTAGAGCAGCTAAATATATGCACCTAAAGTCCAAATTAGGCTATCCATTCAGTTATTTGCTACTATAGAGTCAGCAACCATAAATGTTCCTGATTTGGAATTGCTAAAATAACAGATTCAGTGTTTGATGCATTCAGTAAACTTTCGCTAAACTGATGGGCAATGTAATGCGGAACATGGAGGAAATATTCCATGTTTTTGTTATTGTGAATAGAACTGCAACAAACATGGGTGTGCAGGTATCTTTTTTGTAGAATGATTTGAGTGCCTCTGGGTATATTCCCAGTAAGGGAATTGCTGGGTCATATAGAAGGTCAATTTCTAGTTCTTTCAGAAACTGCCACACTGTTTTCCAAAGAGGCTGCACTAGTTTGCATTCCCCCAGCAGTGGAGACGCATTCCCTTTTCTCCGCATCCTGGCCAGCATCTATTGTTGCTTGTTTTATTAATGATGGTCATTGTTACTGGGTTTGGGTAGTATCTCAATGTGGTTTTTATTTGCATTTCTCTGATGGTTAGTGAGGCCGAGTGCTTTTTCATGTGTCTGTTGACTGCCCGTATATCTTCTTTTGAGAAGTGTCTATTCATGTATTTTGCCCACTTTTTAATGGGGCTGTTTGTTTTTTTCATTTCGGTGCACTTGAGTTCCTTGTAAATCCTAGATGTTAGACCTTTGTCAGACATGGAGTTGGCAAATATTTTTTCCCATTCTGTGAGTTGTCTCCCTGCTCTCTTGATGGTTTATTTTGCTTTGCAGAAGCTCGTTAGTTTGATGAGGTCCCACTTGTCTATCTTATTTCTTAAGGTATGGGCATTTAGGTTTCTGAACAGGAATTGGTTGTCAGTTCCAATTTCCATAAGGGTGTCTCCTGCATTTTCTAAGATTCTTAGAGTTTGAGGTTTTACGTTTAGGTTTTTGATCTGTTTAGAGTTAATTTTTGTATATGATGGTAGGTAGGAGTCCTGTTTCAATCTTCTGCATGTGATCAGCCAGTTTTCCCCCACCATTTGCTGAATAGGTTGTCCCCTCCGCAGTGGTGGTTGTTGGAGGCTTTGTCAAAGATGAGTTGGTTGAGAAATTGAGAATTTGCTTCCAAAATCTCTATCCTGTTCCATTGGTTTATACGCCTATTCTTGTACCAGTACCAGGCTGTTTTGATTACTGTAGCCTTATAGTAAAGTTTGAAGTCTGGAAGTGTGATATTTCCTACTTTGTTTCTTTTGCTAAGGATTATTTTGGCTATTTGTATCTGTTTATGCTTCCTTATTATTATTATTTTTTTTAGATTTTGGAATTTTATTCTATTTTTTTCCCCTTACATCCATTTTGTTTTATTTTTATTTACTTTATCTATTTATTATAAAGATGTGAAGTACAATTCAGGGCTAGGTATACAAACATTGATCATGAAGGTACCCTTGTTGATGAGACATGCCTCTCCTTCCTCTAGCAGCTTCCCCCAACTGCCAGTCCCACCCCCCTTTCCCCTGACTGTTTTCCGCTACTGCCACTCACCTTCCCACAACATTATAATTGTTCAAGGTCACCTTAAGAGTGAGAACATATGGAACTCAATTCTTTGTTTCTGTGATAAATCACTGAATATGACCGACTTCAAATCCATCTAGGTTGCTGCAAAGTCCATATATTTGTCATTCTTTATGGCTGCATAATATTCCATTGTTTATATGTACCAAAGTTTTTTAATCCAGTCCAGCTTCGATGGGCAACATGGTTGGTTCCATGTTTTTAATATTGTGAATAGAGCTGCTACAAACATGTGTGTGCAGGTATTTTTTGGTAGAATGATTTGAGTTCCTCCGGGTATATTCCCAATAGGGGAATTGCTGGATCATATGGAAGGTCAATTTATAGTTCCTTCAGAAATCGCCACACTGTCTTCCAAAGAGGCTGTATTAGTCTGCATTCCCACTAGCAGTGTAGAAATGTTCCCTTTTCTCCACATCCTCACCAGCATCTGTTGTTTGCTTTATTAATGATGACCATTCTTACAGGGGCTAGGTGGTTTTCTCAATGTGGTTTTGATTTGCATTTCTCTGATGATGAGTGTGGCTGAGCACTTTTTCATGTGTCTGTTGGTTGCTGGTATATCTTCTTTTAAGAAGTGTCTATGCATGTCTTTTGCCCACTTTTGAATGGGACTGTTTGATTTTTTTCTCTTTGACCTGTTTGAGTTCCTTGGAGATCCTAGATGTTAGGCCTTTGTCAGATATACAGTTAGATAATATTTTTTTCCATTCTGTGGGTTGTCTCTCTGCTCTCTTGATGGTTTCTTTTGCTTTGCAGAAGTTTGTCAGTTTGATGAGGTCTCACTTGTCTGTCTTATTTCTTGTGGTATGGGTAATTTAAATTTTGGTCAGGAACTGGTTGCCTGTTGTAATTGAAAAGCTGTTCTTTGTAACACTCTGCCCAGAGAGCCCATGGGATCCAGGAGGCAAAACCCTCTCCTCCAGCAGTCTCTCTTCAGCAACTCCTACTGACAAAACCTTAATTGTGCCACTGACCGGGGAAAATTATTGAAAGGGCCCACATCCATTTTCGTGGAGAAGGCAAAAGTGGGTGAGGTTGGAGCTAGGGGGCAAGACACCAAGAATCAAGAATCAGCACTGGGCATCCATTCCAGTCTTGGTCACCATATGCAATTTTCAAACTTCATAATAACATGGTGTTTTCTTTCTTTTTTTTTTTTTCATTAATCAGTATTTTTTATTATGGTTTTGTGGGGTAGAGTTAAGGGTTAGGTGTACAATGACGTTTCATTCAGGCACCCTATAGATAAGAAGTGTTTTCCCATCCCCCGACAGATATTTGCTACTGTTAATCCCATCCCCCTCCCCCCCATAGTTTCGCAGTACCATCTGAAAAGAAGAAAACAAACAACCCCATTATAAAATGGGCAAAAGACATGAACAGACACTTCACAAAAGAAGACATTCGAGTAGCCAACATGGTGTTTTCAATTAACCATGACACTTTCTAAACATTGTATTAACTGCTCTTACCAATGGAAGTCTGGTTGTCTGATAGGTGCATACAATTTCAGGTCAAGTGTTCCCTTCCAAGTAAATGTTTCATTGTTGTTAGTGGTGCTGTCTTTTTTGTTTGGTTGGTTTTATCATGTATATTTCCAAAACAAAAGATTATATACAGCATGTATGATTTGGAGGCGCCTGTAAGAACCTTTTAATTCTTAAACCTATGGAAGATTTCAGCACAAAAATTACTCATTTATGTGATACTTCATTTCAAATAGAGCTTATATAATTTATATGAATGAAATCAGAGAAGAGAAGGCAATCGGGTATTCAAATAGGAAAAGAGGAAGTCAAGCTATCTCTCTTTGCAAATGACATGATCGTGTACCTTGAAAACCCAAGAGAATCTGTCAAAAACCTCCTTACACTGATAAAGGATGTTGGCAAAGTCTCAGGATATAAAATAAATGTGCAAAAGACAATGGTATTTCTTTACACTAATAATAAACAAACAGAAACCCAAATAAAAAGCACAATTCCATTCACAACAGCCACATAAAAAAATGAAATACCTTGGCATCTTGCTAACCAGAAACGTGAAAGACCTTTACAATGAAAACTACAAAACACTGCTCAAAGAAACCAAAGATGACACAAACAAGTGGAAACATACCCCATGCTCATGGGTTGAAAGAATCAGCATTGTGAAAATGTCCATCTTACCTAAGGCAATCTACAGATTTAATGCAATACCCATCAAATTACCAGCGAACATTCTTCTCAGACCTAGAAAAAAACAATACAGGAATTCATATGGAAACACAAACGACCAAGAATAGCCAGAACAATCCTCAGCAAAACAACAACAACAACAACAACAACAACAACAAAGCAGGTGGTATCACATTACCGACTTCAAACTTTACTATAAAGCTACAATAATCAAAACAGCTTG
>NW_007256973.1:2521-3584 GCF_000164805.1 Carlito syrichta | reverse complement strand
TTATTCTTTTCCTGTACTCTTGTGAAGAACGTTATTCTTTTTTCCTTTTCTTCTGTGTTTAGTACTTTCTTAAGTGTTTCATGTAGAGATGGTTTTGTGGCAGCATAAGATCTTAGGGATTGGATATCTGGGAAAGATCTTAATTCTCCCTCACTGATGAAGCTTAGCTTGGCCGGGTAGATTATTCGTGGTTGAAATTGTTTATCTTTTAGGACTTTGAAGATAGGGCTCCAAGCTCTCCTAGCCTGCAGGGTTTCTGCAGATAAATCTGCTGCTATTGTGATTGGTCTTCCATGGTAGGTGATCTGGCCTTTTTCTCTTGCTGCCTTTAGGATTTTTTCTTTTGTGCCTACTTTATTTAGGCGAATTATTATGTGTCTAGGAGTTGGTCTTCTCATTTGTTGTCTTGCGGGGGTTCTCTGAATCTCTTGTGTTTGAATTTTTGTATCACTGATTAGATAAGGGAAATTTTCTTGAATGATCTCGTGGAAAGTTTGTTCCAATGTGGTCTCTGTTTCTCTTTCTGCCTCAGGGAGTCCGATTATTCTTAGGTTAGGCCTCTTGAGGTAGTCACTCATCTCTTGAAGGTTTTGTTCTGTCTTTTTTAGCTTATTTTCTGTGTTTTTAAGAGTTTGGGTTATTTCTATATTTTGGTCCTCAAGCTCTGAGATTCTTTCTTCTGCTCAGGTAATTCTGCTTTCCATGCTTATCAATTTGTTATTTATTTCATTCACAGTATTCTTTATTACTGTTATCTCAGATATCAGCTCCTTCCTAGTTTCTTCTTGTGTCTCCTCAATTCTTTTTAGTCTCTCCATTATTGTTTTGATATCTACATTTGCATTTTGAGACCCTTCATTCTGGGGACTTTTCATTGTTTGTATTCCAAAGTCAATTTTCTCAGTGTCTGCTCTCCCAGGCGTCTGGGAGAGACCCATACTCTTCTTTTGGTTTTTCTTCATTTCTGTAGATTTTTCTCCCTTTACCCCTTTCCCTCCCCCTCTTCAATTCTGTTTTGAGGAAGGTGGGGTTGCTTTTATTTCTCTTCTGCAATGACTGTTCT
>NW_007256973.1:0-1324 GCF_000164805.1 Carlito syrichta | reverse complement strand
TTAGCAATAGACTGTGCACTTTTCTGTATATGAGGACACCCATTATCCAGATTCCTACTCCCAAAACCTGATTGGTGTTTATCTCTTAGCTAGATGCTCTGTAGGTTTTTGGGATGGAGGACTCGTGTAACCCAAGATTCTGTGTTCTTCCGTAGCAACAGGTCGTGTAGTGTTCTGTATATGAGGACTCCCGTTACTGAAATTCCTGCTTCATTCTCTGCAAGATGCCGAGACATTTCCTGGTGAACTAGAATTCCAGTTGCTTGTATATCAAGAGAAAGACTCACATAAAGTCCTTTTGGAATTGGAACCCGATTCCTGGTTCCCTTTTCAAAAGACACACTAAAAATATGGCAACATAAAAGCCCAGATTGCTGATTAAACCTTATCAAGAGACCTTGTGGATTTAGGCGATTGAGAACTCCAAGAACTGGATTCACTTTGCGATGTCAGCAAGATGCCTTGATTTTCCCTGTCTATGTGGATTCCAAAACTATGTATACAAAAATTCAGATGCCCAGATGTTTCCTAGGGATGTGTAATCCATGATTCCTGGGTACCTTTTAATATTTCGTACTAAATATTTGGCAACTGCAAAACCCTTGGCCCCTCTCCAAATAAAAGTACAATCGAAAATTTAAGGATTACCAAGTTCATCTTAAGACCAGAGTTAAATCCAAATATGACAAGAACATTCTTTTGTTCCGGGAATCTTGCCTTAGTTGTCCCAAGGAACCTAAGGGACTTGTCCTACCAGATACCCGTTTACAACTCTCAAGAAGACTAGAATGTTGTTGTGCCAAGGCCCGCCCAGCAAGGGTCGTGGAAAGTGTTGAAGAAGAGACGGATAGGCGATGAACTGAGATCATATACACGGACACCTGCCTCTTGATCAGATTACAATTTAATGCTAGTCAATACAGAGATTTTATACCATTTTTGAAGGGGCAAGACAAAGAAAACTCTTTCACATTCATATATTTTAAAAGTTACCAGCTAGTGGTCTTAGTAGCAAACAAACCAAGATTCCCATAGGCTTTAGTAGCAAACAAACCAAGATTCCGATAGGCCTCCAGACAAAGTCTTATTCATAAACCCAACAATGACACTCTCAGTCCAATGTCCCAAATTACAAATGTTTCAAGAAAGTTTCTTTAAGTGTATATTTCTTTATGTGTCAGGAATATTCTCATCTTAGGCTCTTATGTTCTTCAGAGTCCTGTGATCGCCTCCCTTGTCCAGATGTCCTCGTTACTTTTCTCTTATCTTGCAGTGCTTGTTTCTAAAGAGAACTCAAAAGAAACTTTTAGTAATGTTTCCCAGG
>NW_007256972.1:4843-5949 GCF_000164805.1 Carlito syrichta | reverse complement strand
AAAGGTCCGATTGGGCGGTGGATGATGGAGTTATTGGGAGAGGAAGGGGTCCTCCCCCCATCCGAAGATGGCAGACAGGTGACTGGAATCTGGGCTGGCTGTGGAGTTTCCAGACTGCCCTGATTGCTCTCTGCTCAATGGTTGCCCTAGCTCAGGTCCATCTGTTCTGTGAGCTCACACATGTCTTTGCTGTTGGACATGAGTGTGAGGGGTGGAGGCAGGATTTCTGTGGTGCATTGCCGAAAGCATGGGAAGGATGTGCCTGGTGGCCACCTTTGAAACCTCCCATGAATGATAGGCCGGAAAGTACATTTTCCTCTCCCATATTTGAGGGTAATTCCTCGCTCTTGGTGGTAGGGGTGGTGGTGGTGGTGGTAGTGATTATTATTTGTAGTCAGATGTCACTCTGTTGCCCAGGCTGGAGCTCAGAGGCATGCTCACGGCCACCGTGGACTCCACCTACCAGGCTCAGGTGATCTTGCCTTGGCCCCCTGAATGTCTGGAACCACAGGCCTGCACCACCATGCCCAACTAATTTGGATTTTTTTGATGGGCTAGATGAGGTCTCACCCAGTGTCCTGAGTTATTTTAGAATATGCAGGCTCGGACCATTCACTCTCTTGGGCCTCCAAAGTGCCGGGATGCCAGGCTGAGCCCCTGAGTCAACCTGTGGGTGTGGTGTTGGTGGTGGTTGGTACTATTATTCTGAGTCAGAGTTCCACTGTGTTGCCTAGTCCAGAGCACAGAGGTGCACTCTCAGTCATCGTAGCCTCCACCAGCAGGGCTCCAGTGATCCTCCACCCATGGCCTCCTGAGTGGCCAGAACGAGAGGTGTGCCCCACAGTCTTGGACCATTTTATTGACTTCTAGTTGAGATGAAGTCTCACCAAGTGCCCGGGCTGATCTCAAACCCTAGCACTCTGTCCATCCTCCCACCTCGGCCTCCCAGATCACCAGGATGACAAGCTTGAGCCACTGCACCCAACCTGCCCACCCCTCTCGGGATCCACTGCAAGGACTGCTCCCTTCTGATGACCCGGGATTCTGGTGAGGGCAGCCACAGGCATCCACCCAGCCCACCCCAGGGGAGTGCCTGAGGCAGGGGA
>NW_007256972.1:2936-3702 GCF_000164805.1 Carlito syrichta | reverse complement strand
ACCGCCATTCACTGCCAGCTTCAAAATCATGGGTTCTGGTGATCTCTCCTCATCAACTTCTGTAGTGGCTGGGTGACGGTCACCATGTCCCCAGACTCCCTCTTTGAATGGGTGCAGAGGTGGGGTCTCCCTGCAAGGCCTGGGCTGGCCTTGAGCTCATGAGCTACAGCCTCCATCCTGTTTCGGTCACCCAGAGTGGTGGGATGCCAGGCGTGGGCAGCCGCACCGGACCATCTGGTTCATCTTGATGAAGGATCAAGGCCAGGCTCAGGGGATCTGCTTAATCATCTCAGCTTTTTGGAGGCCAGACAAGTGGCTGGCCTGAACCCATGGGTCAAGAACCACCCAGGCAACATTGTGAGACCTCACCTCTACCCTCCATCCTAAATGAGCCAGGCGTGGTGGTACATGGCTGTCCTTCTGGCTCCTCAGAAGGTCAGTGAAAGGCTTGCCAGAGCCAGTCAGGCTGAGGCTGTAGTGACCAAGAGCAAGCCACTGCCATAAAGCCCTGGTGAAGGAGTGAGACTCCGACTCAAAAAAAAAGGAAAAAAGGAAAAAAAAAGAAGAGCACCCATTTGTGTATGGAGTTAAGATCATCATGAACAGACAGAGATTATTTGGGAAGGAGGCCCCAGCCTTGGGCCCAGAGTTCCCAAAAGACAGTGGATCGATAGACAATCAGGCTGTGGCTTTGGGAAGCTGAGGCAGGGGACTGCTGCAGCCCTGGAGTTCGAGATCAGCCTGGGCCAATAGTGAGACCTCGTCG
>NW_007256972.1:0-1284 GCF_000164805.1 Carlito syrichta | reverse complement strand
AGGGCAGCCAGAGTTGCCCGCCAAGCTTGTTCCAGGGGAGCACTTGGAGCAGGGGCATGTCTCTGCCAAGGTGCCCACACCTCCACCCACCTCAATCCCCAGGGTGGACCTGCTCACTCATCCCAGGGGCAGCCTTGGGGAAATGGAGGGGGTGACAGTCAAACCATCAGCAGGGACCAGTCAGGTGACTCACACCTGTCTCCTAGGCACTTTGGGGAGGTGGAGACGGGAAAATGACCAGAGCCTGGGAGCTGAGACTGGGCTGGAGACCATAGCAAGCCCCAACCTCGACACCAAGCAAAATCCAGAAAATCTTGGATGAGGGCAGGCCTCTGTGGGAGGATTGCTTCTGGCCAAGAGTTCAGTACCAGTCAGGAAGACCAGGATGTCTACCAAATGGAAAGCCTGTGATCATCGAAGTTTTGGAGGCCCAGGCCGAGAGGATGACCCAATTTTGGTGGTTTGATAGTGGTCTGGGCAACCTCGTGAGGAAAGAAAAGAAAGAAAAAGGAAAGAAAGAAATCTATTCTCCTGAAAACTTTCTGCCCTCGTTCCTTCCCCAACCGAACCCCACAAATAAGGGTCCCCCAAGCTCAGCACCTTCCAGCCCCAACCTATGGTGCTCAGTCTTGTCATCTCAGTGCTTTGGGAGGAGGCCAGCAGCTGTCCAAGCCCGCAGGCTGAGACCCACCCGGGAACCACGGTGAGACTCGCCTCTATCCTCTATCCCAAATGACTGGGCGAGGTGACTTGAGCCTGTCATTTCAGTTCCTCAGAAGCCCAGGGAAAGTCTGACTGGAGCCTGGCAGACCGAGGCTGTGATGGCCGGGAGCAAGCCAGCGCCCTCCAACCTCGGCGACCGAGTGAGACTCCAACTCAAAGAAAAAAAAGTAGAGCATCTATTTGTGTATGGAGTTGGGATTATTGTGAACAGACAGAGATCATTTGGAAAGGAGGCACCAGCCTTTGGTCTAGAGTACCCGAAAGTCTGTGGATTGTCAATCAGGTTGTGGCTTTGGGAGGCCAAGGTGGGGGACCACTGGAGCCCGGGAGTTTAAGACCAGGCTGGGCCACAAGGTGAGAGCTCATCACTCCCCAGAATACAAACACTAGAGTCTTGCCTGGTGCCATCAACAGTCCTGGCTACACGGGATGCAGTGGCCTCCATCTGGGTTATTATTTGAGCCACCACTGATGACAGAACTTGTGAGTCCAGGCCGGGCACTCTGGCTCATGGCCATCACCTCCACACCCTTGGAGCCCTAGGCAGGAGGCTGCCTGGGA
>NW_007256971.1:21829-27563 GCF_000164805.1 Carlito syrichta | reverse complement strand
GTTGGAGTCTAACTCTGTCACCCAGACTGGAGTGCAGTGGCATGTTCCCGGCCACCGCAGCCTCAACCTGCGGGGCTCCAGCGATCCTTCCACCTCAGCCTTCCAAGTAGCTGGAACTACAGGCATGCGTTGCCACATCCAGCTAATTTTTGATTTATTGTAGAGACAAGATCTCGCCAAGTTGCCTGGGTGGGTCTCGAACCCGCCGTCTCAGGCGATCCACTCGCCTTAGCCTCCCAAAGTGCTGGGATTACAGGCTGAGCCTGTAGGCTGAGCCCGGCCTACTTTTATTTTTTTTATTCAGACTGCCTCTGGGTTTAAAGAGAGAGCATTCCTTTCTCTAAATAGAATCAAGAAAGAAAGTTAAGCTGGTTTCATCACAGAGGCAGAGTTTACCTAAGTAAGAAACGTTCCTAGTCCTTCGTGGAGTCCCTAGATTTCTTCACTGGCCTGTGAAAATTGGAGAGAGGTTGCCCTAGGCAGTTGGGGGCAGCCTGAAGGGGAAGTGGAAAGGGAGAGTTCAGATATGCAGGATGGTAGGGCTGGGGGGACAGTGACCCATGGGGGCAGAGCAACCAGATCACTGAGGAAAGCCTGCTTCCCTGTGTTGAATGCATGTGCAGGACCTGGAAAAGAACTCATCCTGCGACTGGATGTCTTTTTACAGAACAAGAGAGGAAATCTGATGATCAGAGCCAGGAATGAGGATAGTGTCAACCCCTAAGAAGGAGCTGAGATGACTTTTTAATATTAAGGGGGAAAAGGTAACAGCAACCAGTTCTGGGGGGCGGGAGGAGGTCCTGGAAGAACTCTTAGGTCCTACTCAGCACATGGCAACTGTTGGTTTTTTTGTTTTTTGAGTTGGATTCTCACGCTCACGGCCACCGCAACCTCACCCTACTGGGCTCAGGCGGTCCTTCCACCTCAGCCTTCCAAGTATCTTGAAACACACCAGGCTAGTTTTTTTATTTATTATAGAGATGAAGTCTTGCCAAGTTGTCCAGACTGGTCTCGAACTCCTGGACTCAGGCAGTCCTCTTGCCTCATCCTCCCAAAGTGCTGGGATTACCCACATGAGCCACTGTGCCCGGCTGAAAACATTTATTGTGAGTCTCTGTGGGGAGGGATGCATCAGTGCAGACGCAGGCCTAGGCTCTGGGCTGCCAGCCACAGCCTGCTTAAGACAGGATCAATCGGGGGAAAGTAGGCCTGGGGCAGAGGGGGGAGTAGATGGGAAGTTTGGTGTTCCAATTAGAGTCCCTTCCCCCAGCCTGTTCTCTCCCACATGCCACCCAGAATAGCCCTGGCATCATTATTGGGTCAGCCTGCCAATTCACACTGATCCTCGGCTCTGCTCGCCCAGCCCTATCCTTCTGTCCTGTTCCCAGGGCTGGAGCATTCAAAGGCACTCTGTGGCCCCAGGGTGTTCCGAGTGTGTTCCCGAGAGACAGCACACGCTCCTAAAGAGAGTGTTTGGGGGGGGCTGGGGGGGGGACACTCATTCTGTGGCATAGAATGAAGTGTTGACCGGCTTGGAAAATATTAAAAAACAACTTTTTTAGACAAATAGTACTTGGAAAGTTTCCGATTCCTAGTCTCTCCCTAATGATGTGACCTTGGACACAAAAGACCTGTCACCTTTCTGAGCCTCAGTCTCCCTGTCTGAGCTCCCCACGCCACAGGAGGTTATTAGTGAGATACATAGAAGCCACAGAAATAGTCGTCATATTCCTAGTTTTCCCACTCCGCTCTCGGAGGAGGATGGCCCTGCGTGTCCGACAGCATCTGCTGCAGATCTGTCTCCTTGTCGCCACTGTCACTGAGGCTGTCTGTCCCCAGGGGCACACTTCATACTGTCTTGTAAGCTGCAAAGCCAGCTGGAGCTTCTGCATTATCTTCCCTTGTTTGCATCTAGAAGGAGGGTCAGCAGGGACCCCTGAGCAGTCTGGCACTCTTTCATAGGCTTGATCAATGGAACCTGGAGAATGCTACTTCTCACCACTCCCAGTCGCAGAAGGCGGGCATTGTTCCGTCCGCCCCTGCACAGCTTGTTTCACTAGCCAGGGACAGAATGTCCTATCTGGGAATTAGTCTGTTTCTTCTCTTCTGCCTTCCAAATGTTACCTTTTGACTTTTTTCATTGCTCATTTCGTGTGTATCCCTCCCTGAAATTAGCCAGCGGACTTGAGAAGAAATCACAGTCACAACTGCCATGTGTTGAGCCCCAAGGTGTCCAGTACTAAGTGCTTGTCTTGCTTTATTTCAGCAGTTCTGCATGATTGGGATGACATAGTTGAGGCTCAGAACGAGTAAGCTACTTCCCAAGGAAAAAAGAGCTTTGAGGGGTAGAGCCAGCATTCAAACCTAAGTCTGGCTTACTCCCAAACCTGTGTTCTTTTTTTTTTCCAGCTTTTTCTTTTTTGAGTTAGAGTCTCACTCTGTCGCCCAAGCAAGAGTGCAGTGGCACGCTCACGGCCACCCCAGCGTTGACCTCTGGGCTACCACAGTCCTTCCGCCTCAGCCTTCCAAGTAGCTGGAACTGCAGGCACGCGCTACCATGCCCAGCTAATTTTTTATTTATTGTAGAGACTAGGTCGTGCCAAGTTGCCTGGTCTCCAACCCACGGGCTCAGGCGATCCACTTGCCTCGGCCTCCCAAAGCGCTGGGATTATTGTCTGAGCCACCAAACCTAGACAGTTTTTTTTTTTTTTTTTTGAGTCAGGGTCTCACTCTGTCACCCAGGCTGAAACCATCATGGTTCACCACAGCCTTGACCTCCTGGGCTCAGGTGATCTTTCAACCTCAGCCTCCTGAGTAGTCGGGACTTCAGGCGTGCACCACCACACCCAACTAACTTTTTTATTTTTTGCAGAGGCAAGGTCTCACTATGTTGCCCAGGCTGGTCTCAAACTTCTGGGTTCAAGCAATCCTCCTGCCCTAACTTCCCAAAGTGCTAGAATTACAGGTGTGATCCACCATTCCTAGCCTCTTTTATTATTTTATTTGATTTTTATTTTTGAGTCAGGGTCTCACTCTGTTGCCCAGACTGAAGTACAGTGGCACGATTGCAACTCACTGTAGCCTTGACCCCCTGAACTTTTCTTCTTCCTCAGCCTCTAGAGTAGCGGGAACTACAGGTGTGTGCCACCACAGCCGGCTTTTTTTTTTTTTGAGTTGGAGTCTCACTCTATCGCCCAGACTGGAGTGCAGTGGCCCACTCCCAGCCACCGCAGCCTTGACTTGCTGGGCTCGAGCGATCCTTCCGCCTCAGCCTTCCAAGTAGCTGGAACTACAGGCGCGCGCTACCACGCCCTGCTAATAATTTTTTCATTTATTGTAGAGATGAGGTCTCGCCAAGTTGCCCAGGTAGGTCTCGAACCCGCGGGCTCAGGCAATCCACTCACCTCAGCCTCCCAAAGGCGCGGGATTACAGGCTGAGCCACCGAGCCCGGCTTTTTTTGTATTTTTTGTAGAGATGAGGTCTAAGTCACCGAGTT
This sequence comes from Carlito syrichta, assembly GCF_000164805.1. Lineage (NCBI taxonomy): Eukaryota > Metazoa > Chordata > Mammalia > Primates > Tarsiidae > Carlito > Carlito syrichta. The sequence goes on along the minus strand of NW_007256971.1, from coordinate 24,066 downwards.
TGGTCTTAAACTCCTGGGCTCAAGCAATCCTCCTGCCTCAGCCTCCCAAAGTACTGGCATTACAGGCATAAGCCACTGGGATTACAGGCATAAGCCACCTGGCCCTCTTATTTTTAAAAATGGAAATAGCTTCCTTGTTTTCTTTCTTTTTTTGTTGGTTTTGAGTCTTAAAAGTAATGCATCAACCGGGCTCAGTGGCTCAGCCTGTAATTCCAGCACTTTGGGAGGCCGAGGTGAGTGGATTGCCTGAACCCACGGATTCGAGACCCGCCTGGGCAACTTGACGAGACCTCATCTCTACAACAAATCAAAAATTAGCCAGGCATGGCAGCACACGCCTGTAGTTCCAGCTACTTGGAAGGCTGAGGCGGAAGGATCGCCGGAGCCCAGCAGGTCGAGACTGCGCTGCCCGGGAGCAACCACTGCACTCCAGTCTGGGCAACAGAGTGAGACTCCAACTCAAAAAAAAAAAGTAATACATCATGCTCATCAAATTGCTGAAAGTAAAAAGTCTGACATACCATGAGTTGGCTAGGATATAGAGCAATGGAAGCTTTCATAGGTATAACCCCTTTGAAAAACAATTTGGCAAGTCTAGTAAAGTTGCAATGTACATATCCTACAGTGCAACAATTCCATTCCTGGGTATATATCCTAGGGAAAAATGTTAACTATGTACAATAAGATACCTGTACAGAAATGGTCACAGCAGCACAGTGTTTTATAGAAAAAAAAACCTAGTATATGTATTGACCAGGCTCAGTGGCTCAGCCTGTAATCCCGGCACTCTGGGAGGCCGAGGTGAGTGGATTACCTGAGCCTACGGGTTCAAGACCAGCCCGGGCAACTTGGTGAGACCTCATCTCTATAATAAATCAAAAACTAGCTGGGTGTGGCAGTGCATGCCTGTAGTCCCAGCTACTTGGAAGACTGACACGGAAGGATCACCAGAGCCCAGCAGGTCGACACTGGGGTGTCCTGAGTATGCCACTGCACTCCGGTCTGGGCAACAGAGTGAGACTCAATTCAAACACACACACACACACACACACACACACACACACACACACACACACACGTATAATACTGTGTATATGTTCAGTGAAGCAATGTAGTTAAACTTTAATAATCTGGAACTGCTGATGGATAAATATAAAAAACATTGTACACAGAAAAGTACAGTTCATGCGCCATGCAGTTCAAAATTTGGAGATAGCAATATAAATAGCATATACATTATTTATGAATGCCCCCATATAAAATTAAGTATAAAAAAATGCATGGGCCAGGCACAATGGCTTACATCTGTAATCCCAGCACTTTGGGAGGCTGAGACAAGAAGACTGCTTGAACCTAGGTGTTCAAGACCAGCCTGAAAAACTTTATCTCTACAAAATAAAAATTAAAAAAGTAGTGGAGCATGGTGGTACATAACTGTAGTCCCAGCTACTCAGGAGACTGGGAGATTGGATCCCTTTAGCCCAGGAGTTTGAGACTGAGATAAGCCATGATCATGCCAGTGCACTCCAGTCTTGGCGACAGAGTGAGACCTTAATCAAAAAAAAAAAAAAAAAATACATAACATTGATAAGCACCAAATTCAAGAGACTGATTAACTCTGAGAGAAATAAAAGGCTTAAAAACTATATCAGGCCGGGCTCGGTGGCTCAGTTTGTAATCCCAGCGCTTTGGGAGGCTGAGGTGAGTGGGTTGCCTGAGCCCGCAGGTTCGAGACCCGCCTGGGCAACTTGGCGAGACCTCATCTCTACAATAAATGAAAAGTTAGCCAGGCATGGTAGCGTGCGCCTGTAGTTCCAGCTACTCAGAAGGCTGAGGCGGAAGGATCACTGGAGCCCAGCAGGTCGAGGCTGCAGTCGCTGGGACCGCCCATTGCACTCCAGTCTGGCTGACAGAGTGAGCCTCCAACTCAAAAAAAAAAAAAACAAAAAAAAAACTATATCAATATTTTATTTGTTTAAAAAGATTTATTCTAATATGAAGTTCAGGACTGAAAAAAATGTTTTGCCATAAATATAACAAAATGTTATGCTTTGACAAAGCTGGATGGTAGCTATATTATTTCCTATCATTTTCTAAATGTTTAAAATAATTTATACATAATTATTATAATAAAATTTCAGATATTACAGAAAAGCATAAAGAAAATAAAAATAACCCATACTCACACAATCCAAAGATAACATTTTGTTGGATATATAAACTTTTTTTTTTTTTTT
>NW_007256971.1:18271-21782 GCF_000164805.1 Carlito syrichta | reverse complement strand
TCCCAAAGGCACGGGATTACAGGCTGAGCCACCGAGCCCGGCTAAACTTTTTTTTTTTTTGAGTTGGAGTCTCACCCTGTCGCCCAGGCTGGAGTGCAGAGGCACACTCACGGCCACCACAGTCTCGAACTGCTGGGTTCAGGCAATCCTTCCGCCTCAGCCTTCCAAGTAGCTGGGACTACAGGCAGGCGCCACCACACCCGGCTAATTTTTGATTTATTGTAGGGATGAAGTCTCGCCAAGTTGCCCAGGCTGGTCTTTAACCTGTGGGCTCAGGCAATCCTCTCACCTCAGCCTCCCAAAGTGCTGGGATTATAGGTGTGAGCCACCCCACTTAGTCAGACTTTTTTTTTTTTAGCATGCAGACACATACACATATGTGTGGGGGGGTGTGTGTGTAAGTCTCACTCTGTCACCTAGGCTGGAAGGCAGTGGCACACTCACGACCACTGCAGCCTTGATCTGCTGGGCTCAGGTGATCCTTCCACCTCAGCCTTCCAGGTAGCTAGAATTACAGGCATATGCCCACATACATTTTTTAAAGATCAGAACAAAGTTTGGGCGCAGTGACTCATGCCTGTAATCCCAGTAGAGGCTGAGGTAGGAGGATCACTGAAGCCTATGAATTCAAGATCAGCCTGGGCAACAAAGTGAGACCCCTATGCCTACAAAAAACTAAAAAAGCAAAAACATCATCTTTTTATTTCCTTGTTTAATGTAACATATTGTAGGCATCTTTCCATAGAAAAAGAGCCACACAAAAATTTTAATGATTATATAATCTTTCATATAACTGAATAATAGTTTTGTTTGTTTGTTGTTGTTTTTGAGTTGGAGTCTCACTGTGTCACCAAGACTGGAGTGCAGTGGCCACTCCCAGCCACTGCAGCCTCGACCTACTGGGCTCCGGCGATCCTTCCACCTCAGCCTTCCAAGTAGCTGGAAGTACAGGCGTGCGCTATGAATAATTTAACTGGTCCCTATTGATGCATGTTTGGGTTTGTTTCTAATTTTTTGCACTTATAAATAATGCTCAGTTCATTGATAGTAGTGGTGTGTGCCTGTAGTCCCAGGCATTCAGGAGGCTGAGGCAGGAGGATCACTTGAGCCCAGGAATACAAGGTTACATCTGTGATATGCCAAGCTTCAACAAATACCCCTGCATATGAATTTTTGTCTTCTCTGATTACTTCCTTAGAGATATTCTCAGGTGTGAGAATTTGGGTCAACTTAAAAAAAATTTTTTTTTTAAATTAAAGATGAGGTCCTATTTTTTTATTTTTGAGTCGGAGTCTCCACTGTCACCCAGGCTGGAGTACAATGGCACACTCACGGCCAGTGCAGCTTCAACATGCTGGGCTCATGCAATCCTTCTGCCTCAGATGAGGTCTTGCTGTGTTGCCCAGGCTGAAGTGCCGTGGCTATTCACAGGCATGATCACAGTGCATTATAGCCTCGAATTCCTGGGCTCAAGCAATCTTCCTACCTCAGCCTCCTGAGTGATGAGGACTACAGGGAGAGCCACCGTGCCAAAATGTGCACATTCATTTATTTTATTTTTATTTTTTTATTTTTTATTTTTTATTTTTTTTGAGTTGGGAGTCACTCTGTCGCCCAGACCGGAATGCAGTGGCCGCTGCTGGCCACCGCAGCCTCGACCTACTGGGCTCAGTGATCCTTCCGCCTCAGCCTTCCAAGTAGCCGGAATTACAGGCATGCGCTACCACGACCGACTGATTTTTTTGATTTGTTGTAGAGATGAGGTCTCGCTGCCCAGGCGGATCTCGAACCTGTGGCCTCAGGTAATCCACTCACCTCAGCCTCCCAAAGGCGCGGGATTACAGGCTGAGCCACCGAGCCCGGCTTTTTATTTTATTTTTTTAAGTATGAGTCTCACTCTCTCACCCAGGCTGGAATGCAGTAGCACACTCGCTGCCACCATAGCCTCGACCTGCTGGGCTCAGGCGGTCCTTACACCTCAGCCTTCCAAGTAGTTGGAACCACAGGCATGTGCCACCACACCCAGCTAATTTTGGGGTGTTTTTTTTTTTTTTAGTCAGAGTCTCACTCTGTCACCGAGGCTGGAGTGCTGTAGCATGCTCACAGCCACTGCAGCCTCTACCTGCTGGACTCAGGCAATCCTTCCATCTCAACCTTCCAAGTAGTTGGAAACACAGGAGCACACCACCATACACGGCTAATTTTTTGATTTATTGTAGAGATGAAGTCTTACCAAAGTTGCTCAGTCTGTTCTCAAACCCGTGGTCTCAGACAATTCTCTCACCTCAGCCTTCCAAAGTGCTGGGATTATGGGTATGAGCCACTGCGCCCAGCCTAATTTTTTAATTTACTGTAGAGACGAGGTTCCCCAAGTTCCGTAGGCTGGTCTTGAACCCTTGAGCTCAGGCAATCCTCTCGCCTCGCCTCCCGTAGTGCTGTGATTATAGGCATGAGCCACCACACCTGACCAAAAAAATGTGCACTTTTAAAAAACCAAGACGGAATTTTGTTTTTGTTTTTAAATAACAGCTTTATTGAAATGCAGTTCATATATCATAAAATTCACCATTTAAGGTACACAGTTCAGTGAATTTTTTTAGCTCTATTGCTTAATAATTTAGTCTTTTTTTTTTTTTGAGTTGGAGTCTCACTCCGTTGCCCAGACTGGAGTGCAGTGGCACACTCCCAACCACCGCAGCCTTGACCTGCTGGATTCCAGTGATCCTTCCATATCAGCCTTACAGGTAGCCAGAACTAAGGCACGTGCTACCATGCCCAGCTAGTTTTTGATTTATTATAGAGACGAGGTCTTGCCAAGTTGCATAGGTGGGTCTCGAACCCACGGGCTCAGGCAATCCACTCGCCTCGGTCTCACAAAGTGCTGGGATTACAGACTGAACCACCGAGCTCGGCCTAATTTACTTTTTTTTTTTTTTTTTTTTGAGTTGGAGTCTCACTCTGTCACCCAGACTGGAGTGCAGTGGCCGCTCCTGGCTACCGCAGCCTCGACCTGCTGGGCTCCGGTGATCCTTCCGCCTCAGCCTTCCGAGTAGCTGGAATTACAGGCATGTGCTACCATGCCCGTGTGCTACCATGCCCGGCTGATTTTTTGATTTATTGTAGAGATGAGGTCTTGCTGCCCAGGCAGGTCTCGAACCCGCAGGCTCAGGCAATCTGCTCACCTCAGCCTCCCAAAGGCGCGGGATTACAGGCTGAGCCACCGAGCCCAGCTAGTTTTAGCTCTTATATTTAGGTCTGTGATCTACTTTTAGTTAACTTCTCTATATGGTGCAAGGTAAGGATCCAACTTTATTTTTTGCATATGGATATCCAGTTGTCCCATTTGTTGAAAACACTATTCTCTCCTCACTGAAGTTGTCTTAGCATCATTGTCAAAAAACAATTGACAGCCAGGTTCAGTGGCTCAACCTGTAATCCCGCGCCTTGGGAAGCGGAGGTGAGTGAATTGCCTGAGCCCGTGGGTTCGAGACCCGCCTGGGCAACTTGGTGA
>NW_007256971.1:17045-18245 GCF_000164805.1 Carlito syrichta | reverse complement strand
TTTTTTTTTTGAGTTGGAGTCTCACTCTGTCACCCAGACTGGAATGCAGTGGCACGCTCCCAGACACTGCAACCTCGACTTGTTGGGCTCCGGTGATTCTTCAGTCTCAGCCTTCCAAGTAGCCAGAACTACAGGTGCACACTACCACACCCCCCTAATTTTTGATTTATTTTAGAGAGGAGTTCTTGCCAAGTTGCCCGGGTGGGTCTCGAACCCGCAGACTCAGGCAATCCACTCACCTTGGGCTCCCAAAGTGCTGGAATTACAGGCTGAGCCGCCGAGCCCGGCCAATTTCTACAGCTTTATAATAAGTTTTGAAACAGAAATGTGAGGCCTCTAACTTTGCCCCTTTTCATTTCAAGTCTGAGTTTTTAACCACTTTATTATGCTAACAATTAAAAACAGCGCCACTGATCATCAGTGGTTTTGTGTAGTGTATGAAGTCAGTGTATGAATCCAAGAGCTAAAGTAAGACTGGATTTTCTCTTTTATTTCAGCCCTCAGTCACCTCCCTTTTTTGTTTTTAATATTGTTCATTGGGCTGGGCACTGTGGCTCAAGCCTGTAATCCCAGCTCTTTAGGAGGCCGAGGTTAGAGAATTGCCTGAGTCCAGGGGTTCAAGACCAACCTGGGCAACTTGGTAAGACCTCATCTCTACAACAAATTTTTTTAAAATTAACCAGGCGTGGTGACACATGCCTGTAGTTCCAGCTACTTGGAAAGCTGAGATGGAAGGATCGCCTGAGCCCAGCAGGTCGAGGCTGCGGTAGCTGTGAGCATGCCACTGCACTCCAGCCTGGGTGACAGAGTGAGACTCCAACCCTCCCCAAAAAACTGTTTATTAGCACAGTAACAAACGTAGACTTAAATAATCCACAACATATAACCAATCCACTGAGCAACTCCTGTTCCACACCATACAGTTATCAGCTTAAGGTATTTCACTGCAGGTTTTCACAAGACCTGATTCAAACCTTTAATCTTTTAACAATAAAGTAGATTGGCGTATAAAATAAATTACTTATTTCCTATATGGTGTTTTATACCCATGTGTCCATTTTATATGTATGAGATGACAGTTTCTAAAAACTCTGTTAAATATCAATGCTCCCTAGCCAGGCTCGGTGGCTCAGCCTGTAATCCCATGCTTTGGGAGGCTGAGGTGAGTGGATTGCCTGAGCCCACGGGTTCAAGACCCGG
>NW_007256971.1:15111-16250 GCF_000164805.1 Carlito syrichta | reverse complement strand
GGGAGCGGCCACTCCACTCCAGTCTGGGCGACAGAGTGAGACTCCAACTCAAAAAAAAAAAAAGAAGGCTTCCTTCTGACTGTGAAGGAAACTCAGACTGTTGAGTGTTACAGGAGATGAGTGATTCAGGCAATCACCACCTTTGGAGACTTGAAGGAATATTCTGGTATAAAAATGATATCAAAGGCCGGGCACAGTGGTTCACACCTGTAATCCCAGCACTTTGGGAGGCTGAGGTAAGAGGATTACCTGAGTCCATGGGTTCAAGACCAGCCTGCGCAACTTGGCGAGACCTCATCTCTACAACAAATAAAAAAAAAAATTAGCTGAGTGTAGTAGTGCATGCTTGTAGTTCCAGCTCCTTGGAAGACAGAGGAGGAAGGATCACCTGAGCCCAGCAGGTTGACACTGGGCTGGCTGTGAGCGTACCACTGCACTCCAGCCTGGGCGACAGAGTGAGACTCTGACTCAAAAAAAAAAGTGATATCAAAGAAGAACACACCCCCCTCATACACAGATACCAGGGGACCTAGGATCATGGACCTCCATTCATGGATGTTATCGCCTTTGGGACCAGCACTGTAGTTTGGTTGAGGGTCTAAAGTGATGTCTGCCAGTTCCTTCTGAATCATCTAGAGTTTCAGGCCCCCAGTGTAGGAAAAACTTTTTTCGGGGCGTCCTGCATCTCTCGTTATCTCAGATGACATGGGGCTTACACCCGGCCTGGAACACTGGGACATCTGCCTTCCATCTAGATCATTCTGAAGCTGCTCCCTTGAGAACTCACCTCCCTGACCCTCCCTTGCAACCCTCTCCTGGGATGCAGACTGCAGCCTTTGGGTGGGAGCCCGCATGTTCTGCCTCTGAGGTCACCTGTCCCACAAGGCCCATCCCTATTTACCGTGCAAAAAATTAGAGCAATGAGAATGAAGAAATATATACCTTCTCGTGTTATATAGTAGTCCCCCTTATTCATGGGGGATAAATTTTTTTTTCTTTTTTTTTCTTTTTTTTGAGTTGGAGTCTCACTCTGTCGCCCAGGCTGGAGGGCAGTGGCATGCTCCCGGCCACCACAGCCTTGACCTGCTGGGCTCCGGCGATCCTTCTGCCTCAGCCTTCCAAGTAGCTGGAACTACAGG
>NW_007256971.1:12963-14105 GCF_000164805.1 Carlito syrichta | reverse complement strand
CTGGGGCGGAAGGATCGCTGGAGCCCAGCAGGTCGAGGCTGCGGTGGCCGGGAGCGGCCACGGCACTCCAGTCTGAGTGTCAGAGTGAGAGTCCCACTCAAAATAATAATAATAATAATAATAATAATAAAGTAGAACAGTTATGGGCCAGGCGCAGTGGCTCACGCCTGTAATCCTTGAACTTTTAGAAGCAGAGGCAGGAGGATCACTTGAGCCCAGGAATTCAAGACTAGTCTGGGCAACATAGTGAGACCTTGTCTCTACTATTAGAAAAAAAATTATGACTATATACTGTAATAAAAGTTATATGAATGTGTTCTCTCTCACAAAGCACCTTATTGTACTGTACTCCCTATCTTGGGGTAGTGCAGATAAGGGGATCCTAGGTTCCATTGTCAGCTGTATTATAACAAGGAGAAGAAAATTCCAGAACCTGCAGTCAGTAGGGCCTCCTGGCTTACCTGAGTGACACATCATTCCTCATGCTATCATTTGCCCTTTGTGTTCAAAGGAAATCCATTCTAATCCAGCCTCTTCCCTACAGGAACAACAGCCAAATGAAGAAGCGGCCAACATCTGCAGTGGGCTACAAGAGGCCTATCAGCCAGTACGCTAGGGTTGCCATGGCGATGGGGTCCCACCCCAGGTACAGGGTAAGAAGCTGGGAAGAAGCTGGGAGGGAATGCCTGCAGCCTCTGCCTCCTCTGACCATCCCATCACCCTTGCTACAACCAAAATTTACTGAGTGCCTAGAATGTACAGTCTTTGGGGCCCACTGCTCATGTCTGGCATGATGTTTCCACCACAGGCTGAAAATATAATGTTTTTGGAGTTGGACGTATCCCCTCCAGCTGTCTTTGAGATGGAATTCTCTCACGACCAAGAACAGGACCCTCGTGCACTACACTTGGAGAGGCTTATGCGGTTGGACAGCTTTCTGGAAAGACCTTCCACATCTAAAGTCCGAAAGTCCAGATCCTGGTCCGTACCACCATGGCTGGGGCAAGTTTTGGTCTTAGGAGACAGAGGAACTGCCTGGGCTGGTTGGGGCTAAAGAGGGTTTTGGAGCCGGGCTCAGTGGTTCAGCCTGTAATCCCATGCCTTCGGGAGGCTGAGGTGAGTGGATTGCCTGAGCCCGCGGG
>NW_007256971.1:8210-12795 GCF_000164805.1 Carlito syrichta | reverse complement strand
CCCGAGCCCAGCAGGTCGAGGTTTTCGGTGGCCAGGAGCGGCCACTGCCCTCCAGCCTGGGCGACAGAGTGAGACTCCAATTCAAAAAAAAAAAAAAAAAAAAAAAAAAGAAGGATTTGGTTGTAGTCAAAGGGCACAAGGCTAGGGGCACGGTGACTCATGCCTGTAATCCCAGCACTTTGAGAGACCGAGATGGGAGGATACCTTGAACCCGGGAGTTGGAGACCAGCCTAGGCAACGTAGCCAGGCCTGTCTCTACAAAAAAAATAAATAAATTAGCCAAGTGTGGAGGCACAGGCCTGCAGTCGCAGCTACTTGAGCAGCTGAACCGAAGGATTGTCTGAGCTCAGGAGGTTGAGGCCATGGTGAGCCGTGATTGTGCCACTGCACTCTAGCCTGGGCAACAGAGTGAGCTTCCAACCCCCAAAAAAACAGGGGTACAAAGAGTGAAGGGTGACTGGGGCTGTCGGGGAGTGGTTCCCACAGCGATAGGATAAGGGAAAGGAAGGCCTCACTTTCCTGTTTCCTGTCCTTCTCTAACCTCCTCTTTCACCTGCCTCATCCTGTCCCTGCAGGTGCCAGAGTCCTCAGCAGCCTCCACCCTCTACCACACATGCCTCCCTGGCCTCTGCTTCCCTACACCCTGCGACAGTGGTGGACCATGAATGACAACCTTCACATCAGGGTGCCCGTCCCACAGACTCCTGGGATGGGGCGGCCCACCCTGACTCATCTCATCTGCCGCTTGGTGCGTGTATGTGTGGGCATGTGCCTGTGTGTGTGTGGGCATGTGCCTGTGTGTGTGTGGGCATGTGCCTGTGTGTGTGTGTGTGTGTGTGTGTGTGTGTGTGTGTGTGTGTGTGTGTGTGTGTGTAGGGGCGAGAAGCTGGCAGATGGTGCCTCTGCCTGCTCTTTGTCGCTACCTTTATTTAATTCATGTTATTTATTCGTGGAGCTCAGTTCGTGTGGAGGAAATGCCCTCTCCTGAGCTGTCTGGGCCTGCCGTGGTCACTACGTAGCCTCCTTTTCTTCTGACTTTAGACCCCCCCAATCAGACCTCAGATTCTTCCTCATGTCAGCTGCCCCCGGAGGGGAAGGTGGCCAGTGCCTGAGAAGACAGTACTTTTTCTACCCGTCTCACTGCATCACCTCCATCTCCTCCCACTCTGATGGTGAGCAGCCCCTAAGCACTTTCTGGTACTAGAAAACCACTGGGTGCCCACTGAGGACAAGAGACATCCTGGCAGTGTTGGACCTGTGCCGTGGACAGAGCCCCGTCTCCACTTTCTGGGCCTTAGACAACCTCTTTCTCTTTCGGCCTCTTGGACTCCTTGTCAAGGACAGAAAGGACCTCACCACCACAGCCCGTGCTCTTCAGCTTTGGCAAGAACTCACAGCTTCCCAAACCCTGCCTCTGGCCCACCCTCCCAATCCTGGGGTGGGAATTGCAAACCAGCCCGTTGCTGCCACCTCAGAACCTGAAGGAAATGGCACAGTGATTGAGACAATTTGAAAGTCATCGAGGGAAGTCCCTCCTCTGGGTCTCTCTGTTTCCATCCCCTCCGAGAAGTAACTCTGGTCAACGAACCATTAAGTCGACTCCCCATCTTTTGAGATACTGCTGCTTCCTGCTTTGATCATATCTTCCTGCAGCTGCCTGGATCCCAGTTCATATGGGAGGTGTCACTGTCATCCCACCCTGGCTAAAGGAAGATATTCAAATCAATTGCTTTTTCCTCCACTTAGCACAGGAAACAGACACCCAGACACCATCTTTTCTGACTTTGCCTATCACCCTGTTTCTGAATCACATTTTGGGTGTGCTGTTTTGTTGAAAATGGACGCTTTCTTCACTAGTTGTTCAAATTGGTCCTTACCTTACTTTGTGACAGTCCAAGATGTCTCCAGGTATCTCAAGTGATAGGTAAATTTCTACCCCCCAAAAAGGATAACTTCCATTGATTTACTTTTTAAGAATACTTTGTGGTGGAGAGATGACAAAAGCAAGTAAGTGAGTTAGGATTTCAAAATGCCCTAGAATATGAGGCGTTCTGTCATGAGGGTGAAGGTATGAGAATGACAGATCGGCCTGAAATGTAGTGTGTAATGCCAGGCACAGTGGCTCATGCCTGTCATCTCAGCACTTTGGGAGGCGGAAGTGAGGACTGACTAAGCCTAAGCCCAAAGGTTCAAGAACCCGCCTGGGCAACTTGGCGAGACTTTGTCTGTACAATAAATCAAAAAAATTGGTTGGGCATAGTGGTGCGAGCTTGTAGTTCCAGCTACCTGGAAGGCTGAGGCAGAAGGATCACCTGAGCCCAGAAAGTCTAGGCTGCAGTGGCTGTGAGCGTACCACTGCACTGCAGCCTGGATGACAGAGTGAGACTCCAACTCAAAAGAAACCAATATACATTATAAAAAAATGCAATGTGGTGTGTAGGAGGTGGCAGTGGGGGCGCTTCTCTTTCCTTCAGGAAACCTTTTCTTGCCCCTTTCGAATTCTGCTCTGAGAATCAAGCGTTGGTCTGGTTTCCCTCAGTGATGCTGTCATCTCTGCAATCATTACTGGACCACATGGCTGAGCTGCCCAATTGCCATTTGCTCCTGTCCTTCCAGGAAATCACAATGTTCATCAGAGCCCAAGAGATGACGTGAGACTCAGGATTCGAATCAGAGGTCTGGCTGTGGCTGGGACAGGAGTTGTGTGTAGAAATTCCCCAGGTGGCCTGAGCGCAGGGGCGCCTCCGGGCTGCGCCAAGCGGCCTCTCCCGCTGACCTCTCTCTCATTTGTGGATGAAGCAGCACGTATCACCCCATTCACCACTTGGACACGTCGACTCTGCATCGTCCGGTCTTTCCTCCCTCACAGTCTAGAGCACAATATGCCCAATTTTACCACCCCAGTCTGAGGGCTGGGCCCGAGGGATGGCTGGAGGAGGGACTCATGCCTGCAGTTTTGTGTATGTGTGTATGTGTGTGCGTGTTTGTGCGTGTGTTTACCTCCACAGGGGACACTACACTCAGTGTAAGATAATGCTGGGAGAAGGGCCACCAGGGGTGGCTGGATCTCGGTCTCTGTCTCTCTTTCTCTCCTTTTCCTTTTGATGTATCAGACATTTGATTGACAGAGTAAGGGCCTTGATTAGGACCAAATTTCCTTGTCTGTTGCTATGGTCTTTATTTAGGACAAGAGTTAACAACGCAGTGGCCCATTCTTGTCACTCTACACATACAACTATACGGGACATATGTAATATATAAATATATATATATATAAAGCATTACCCTCTGTCCCCTTGGCTTAGGATGGAGGCCTCTCTGTTGAGCTGAAATGCACCTGCAGCTTGGTTCTGCCAGCAGCCTGCAGGCCCCAGCCCTGTTCAAATTAACACAGTCGACAATAAAGGAATGAGTATCGTCACGGAGTTGGCTGCCTGGCTCTGCTTCCTTTTGTTTCCTCCTGCTTTGACCCCCTTATTGATTTTCTCCCTTTTTCTTCCTTGTTTTCCAGTAGGGGTTCGAGAGTATTTGGAACCCAGCTGCAGTTTGCAGTTTGGGAAAGAACAGGCCGCTTAATAAAAGGGAATCTGAGCCGGGCTCGGTGGCTCAGCCTGTAATCCCGAGCCCAGCAGGTCGAGGCTGTGGTGTCCCGGAGCGGCCACTGCACTTCAGTCTGGGTGACAGAGTGAGACTCCAACTCAGGGAAAAAAAAAGGGAATCTGGCCAGGCACGGTGGCTCACGCCTATAATCCCAGCACTTTGGGAGGCCGAGGTGAGGGGATTGCATTTGAGAACAGCCTGGGCAACTTGGTGAGATCTGGTCTCTACAGTAAATAAAAAAATTAAGCCGGGTTCGGTGGCTCAGCCTGTAATCCCACGCCTTTGGGAGGCAGAGGTGAGTGGATTGCCTGAGCCCGCAGGTTCGAGACCCGCCTGGGCAACTTGGCGAGACCTCATCTCTACAATAAATCAAAAATTAGCCGCGCGTGGTAGTATGCACCTGTAGTTCCAGCTACTTGGAAGGCTGAGGTGGAAGGATCGCCAGAGCCCAGCAGGTCAAGGCTGCGGTGGCTGGGAGCGGCCACTGCACTCCAGTCTGGGCGACAGAGTGAGACTCCAACTCAAAAAAAAAAAATTAGCCGCGCGTGGTAGTGCGTGCCTATAGTTCTGGCTACTTGGAAGACTGAGGCGGAAGGATCGCCTGAGCCCAGTATGTCAACGCTGGGGTGCCTGTGAACGTGCCACTGTGCTCCAACCTGGGCAATGGAGTGACTCCAACGCAAAATAAATAAATAAATCACATAAAGCATGTTTTACCTGGCCCCTGGTGGATTCCGAATTACAATTACTTAAACGCTTGATCTGCTGCCAGGTGTGGTGGCTCACTCCTGTAATCCCAACACTGGGAGGCAGAGGCAAGACAATTGCCCAAGCCCAGTGTAGGAAACAAGTCTGGACAATTTAGTGAGATCCCATTTCTACAATAAATAAAAAAGTTAAGCCGGGCTCGGTGGCTCAGCCTGTAATCCCGCGCCTTTGGGAGGCTGAGGTGAGTGGATTGCCTGAACCTGCAGGGTCGAGACCC
>NW_007256971.1:5114-8190 GCF_000164805.1 Carlito syrichta | reverse complement strand
GCGGCCACTGCACTCCAGTCTGGGTGACAGAGTGAGATTCCAACTCAAAAAAAAAAAAGTTAGCTGGGTGTGGTGGTGCTTGCCTATAATTCCAGCCACTTAGAAGACAGGTGGAAGCATCACCTGAGCCCAGAAGATTGAGGCTGTGGTGGCCATGAGCGTGCCACTGTGCTCCAGCTTGGGCGACAGAGTGAGACTCCAACTCACGTACACACACACACACACACGCACACACACACGCACACGCACAAATCTTGCTTTCCTTCATCCTCTCTTCCCAGGGCCTCCTTTCCTTCTCTGGGTTCTAGCTACGAGCTTCCTGTAGCATGGAGGTATTAAAGGAAAAGAAAAGTAGTTACTGCTAACAACTAACCTCAAAACCCAACTCCCAGGGAGCACTGAGGTTTGTCTGGTGCAAGACACAGGCAGTAAGCCAGTTGTTCTGGCACTGACAGTTTTCTTATTTTTGAGTCAGATTCTCACTCTGTTGCCCAAGCTGGAGTGCAGTGACACACTCACAGCCACCACAGCCTCGACCTGCTGGGCTCAGGTGACCCTTCCGCCTCAGCCTTCCAAGTAGCTGGAACCATAGGCATATGCCACCATGCCCGGCTGATTTTTTCATTTATTGTAGAGATGAGGTCTTGCCATGTTGCTCAGGCTGGTCTCCAACCTCTGAGCTCAGGTAACCCTCTCGCCTCTGCCTCCCAAAGCGCTGGGCTTATAGGCGTGAGCCACTGCACCTTGCTAGCACTGACAGTTTTCTTGAAGGGATGTCCTGCCTCTGTGCCAGGCTTTCACTCTGACCTCCTAATAGGGTTTCAGGGCAGGGTTGGCTCTGCTGCTTGAGAAGCGTTTGCCAGGTGTTGTGTTAGGTGCTTTACACAGACGCATACACCACACACACACTCATTTCACCCTCCAGGGAGTGAGGACTATTGTCACTGGGTTATAGATGAGAGTAAGGGAAATAAATTAAATTGGCTAAAGACACAGCGATGACACTGGACTTCCAGACTCCAGGGCCCATATTTTTTTCTCTGTGTCACATCACTTCTCTAGTTCCTGCACCTCAGAAACACTGATAGGCACCCTGCCTGATTCACAAGTAATAAAAGCCAGGGACAGAGGACAGAGGGATCTATCTCAGTGGGCATGGTTGGGAATGAGAGCAGATCTCCAGACCCTTGCCTACAGATTCTATTTTCTTATTTTTTTTATTTTTTGAATTCGAGTCTCACTCTCTCCCAGGCTGGAGTGCAGTGGCACACTCACGGCCACCGCAGCCTCGACCTGCTGGGTTCAGGTGGTCCTTCCACATCAGCCTTCCAAGTCGCTAGAACTGTGGCACGTGCCACCATGTCCAGCTAATTTTTTTGATTTATTGGAGAGATGAGGTCTTGCCATGTTGCTCGGTTGGTCTCGAACCTGTGGACTCAGGCATTCCTCTTACCTTGGCCTCCCAAAGTGCTAGAATTATGGACATGAGCCACCGCGCCTGGCTATTTTTTAATTTTAAAGATATGGGATACAATTCAGGGTTAGAGCCGGGTTCTGTGGCTCAGCCTGTAATCGCACGCCTTGGGAGGCTGAGGTGAGTTAATTGCCTGAGCCGGCGGGTTCGAGACCCTCCTGGGCAACTTGGTGAGACCTCATCTCTACAATAAATCAAAAAATCAGCCGGGCATGGTAGCGCACGCCTGTAATTCCGGCTACTTGGAAGGCTGAGGCAGAAGGATCGCTGGAGCCCAGCAGGCGAGCCTGCGGTGGCTGGGAGCAGCCACTGCACTCCAGTCTGGGCGACCAAGTGAGACTCCAACTCAAAAAAAACAAAAATAAGAAACAATTCAGGGTTAGGTATACAAATGCTCATTATGCATGTAACCTTGTTGATGAGGTGTGTCCCCCTATTTTGTTTTTTGAGCTGGGGTCTCTATCACCCAGGCTGGAGTGCAGTGGCACAATCACAGCTCACCGCAGCCTTGACCTCCTGGGCTCTACCACAGTCTCTCAAGTAGCTGGAACTACAGGTGCGTGCCATTACATCTGAATAATTTTTTTTTTTTTTGAGTTGGAGTCTCACTCTGTCAGCCACACTGGAGTGCAGTGGCATGCACACAGCCACCATAACCTTGATCTGCTGGGCTCAAGCAATCCTTCTGCCTCAGCCTTCCAAGTAGCTGGAACTACAGATGAACACCACCGTGCCCAGCTAGTTTTTGTGATTTATTGTAGACAAGGTCTCACCCAGTTGCCCAGGCTAGTCTCGAACCCCCAGGCTCAGGCAATCCTCTCGCCTTGGCCTCCCAAAATGTTGAGATTACAGGTTGAGCCCAGCCCTGAATAATTTTTTGATTATTTGGAGAGATATGGTCTTGTTATGTTGCCTAAGCTAGTCTCCAACTCCTGGGCCAAGTAATCCTCCCACCTCAGTCTTCCAAAGTGCTGAGATTACAGACATGGGCCACTGTGCCCAGCCCCAGTATTCTATTTTAAAACTCTTTCCTTCATTAGCAGTGGAGTCTTGAATGAGTCTGACTGTTTTCTAGAGTCCCACAAAAACAGTCAGAGGACGCGCTTCCTTTATCCAGGTCTCTTGATCTTTTGTTGATAGACAGTTTGTTGATAAGGAAACTGTCATGTTTCACTTCCTCCAAAACTGGACACCTGCTCTACACAGTTATTTCTTTTCTTTCCTTTTTTCTTTTTAAATTTTTTATTTTAAAAATGTGGGGTACGGCTGGGCTCGGTGGCTCAGCCTGTAATCCCAGCACTTTGGGAGGCCGAGGTGAGTGAATTGCCTGAACCCCAGGGTTCGAGACCCGCCTGGGCAACTTGATGAGACCTCATCTCTACAATAAATCAAAAAATCAGAAGCTGGGCTCGGTGGCTCAGCCTGTAATCCCGCGCCTTTGGGAGGCTGAGGTGAGTGGATTGCCTGAGCCCGCGGGTTCGAGACCCGCCTGGGCAGCAAGACCTCATCTCTACAATAAATCAAAAAATCAGCCGGGCGTGGTAGCGCATGCCTGTAATTCTGGCTACTCGGAAGGCTGAGGTGGAAGGATCGCAGGAGCCC
>NW_007256971.1:2874-5094 GCF_000164805.1 Carlito syrichta | reverse complement strand
GCCACTGCACTCCAGTCTGGGCGACAGAGTGAGACTCCAACTCAAAAAAAAAAAAAAATCAGCCGGCATGGTAGCACATGCGTGTAGTTCCAGCTACTTGGAAGGCTGAGGAAGGATCACCAGAGCTCAGCAGGTCAAGGCTGCGGTGGCTGGGAGTGTCCACTGCACTCCAGTCTGGGCGACAGAGTGAGACTCCAACTCAAAAAAAAGATGTGGGGTACAATTCAGGGTTAGATATACAAATGTTCATTATCCAGGTACCTTTGTTGATGAGGTGTGTCCCCACCCCCCGACAGATTCCCATTACTGCCAATCCCTCATCACCCCTCACAGTTATTTCTTTCTGTTTTCAGAAACTAGAGCTGGGGCGTGTAAAAATTACCCTCTATCCCCTTAGGATGTATGGGGTGTGAGTTAAGGCTCTCAGTCACAACTGAAGAGTCACTTAAGCTAGCCTGAACAAAATAAGGACCCAAGGCATGTTGTGGCTTCCAGAGGTAAGGACACACTGGACCTCGGGAATGACCTAGTACCAGGGACTCACACACCACAAGATTCCCTCTGTTTCACCACACTTCTTTCTGTATGGGATTCGCACTTTATCCTCAGTTGCTCCGGTTCATGACGTACAAAACACATCTGCCAGTAGCGCTCTGTTTACACGATCCAACCATCCGGAGAGACTTAGAATCTCAGTCCCAATGCCAAATTCATGGGCACGGGACTCTGATTGAGCGGTTTGAGTCAGGTGGGTGGGAACATGATATATGAGCAAGACCTCCAGTAGTCCCGCTGCTGTAACCATGTGGATGGGGGAGGGAGAGGGTGGCGTGGGATCTGGGGCAGCCAGCACAACAGATGTTCTTGACCAGTGTTTCCCCATCACACAGGGTGGCTTTAGAAAATTTCATCTGAGCCGGGCTCGGTGGCTCAGCCTGTAATCCCGCGCCTTTGGGAGGCTGAGGTGAGTGGATTGCCTGAGCCGCAGGTTCAAGACCAGCCCAGGCAACTTGGAGATACCTTGTCTTTACAATAAATCAAAAATTACCCAGGCGAGGGGGTGCATGCCTGTAGTTCTGGCTACTTGGAAGACAGGTGGAAGGATCACCAGAGCCCAGCAGATCGACACTGGGGTGGTCTTGAGCATGCCACTGCACTCCAGTCTGGGTGGCAGAGTGAGACTCTGACTCAAAAAAAAAAAAAAGAAAATTTCAATTTGGAACCAGACACAGTGGAACATGCCTGTGGTCCCAGCTACTCTGGGAGGAGGAAGGAGGAAGGAGGAGGAGCACTTGAATCCAAGAGTTCAAGGCCAGCCTGGGCAACATAGCATGATCCTATCTAAAAAGAAAAAAAAGGCCGGGTTCAGTGGCTCAACCTGTAATCCCAGCACTTTGGGAGGCCAAGACGAGTGGATTGCCTGAGCCTGCGGGTTCGAGACCTATCTGGGCAACTTGGTGAGACCTCATCTCTACAATAAATCAAAAAAATTAGCCGGGCGTGGTAGCTCACGCCTGTAGTTCCAGCTCGTTGGAAAGCTGAGGAGGAAGGATCACCGGAGCCTAGCACGTGGAGGCTACGGCAGCTGGGAGCATGCCACTGCACTCCAGTCTGGGCGACAGAGTGAGATTCTAACTCAAAAAAAAAGAAAAAAAGAAAAAGGAAATTTCAATCTGGAATTATTCTACCACCTTGGCCATTTTTCTTACAATGTGGTAGAGTTACCTGCATCAAGATTACCATCCTCGTGGGCTGTGGTGGCACACGCCTACAATCCCAGCACTTTAGGATGTGGAAACTAGAGGATTGCCTGAGCCCGCGGGTTCGAGACCCGCCTGGGCAACTTGGCAAGACCTCATCTCTACAATAAATCAAAAATTAGCCGGGCATGGTAGCACGCGCCTGTAGTTCCAGCTACTTGGAAAGCTGAGGTGGAAGGACCGCCGGAGCCCAGCAGGTCATGGCTGCGGTGGCCAGGAGCGGCCATTGCACTCCAGCCTGGGCGACAGAGTGAGACTCCAACTCGGGGAAAAAAAAAAAAAAAAAAAGCCGAGCTCAGTGGTTCAGCCTGTAATCCCGCGCCTTTGGGAGGCTGAGGTGAGTGGATTGCCTGAACCGTGGGTTCGAGACCTGCCTGGGCAAATCGGTGAGACCTCATCTCTACAATAAATCAAAAAAATTAGCCGGGCGTGGTAGCGCACGCCTGTAATTCCAGCTACT
>NW_007256971.1:2240-2854 GCF_000164805.1 Carlito syrichta | reverse complement strand
CAGCTACTTGGAACGCTGAGGCAGAAGGATTGCCGGAGCCCAGCAGGTCGAGCCTGCGGTAGCTGGGAGTGGCCACTGCACTCCAGTCTGGGCGACAGGGTGAAACTCCAACTGAAAAAAAAAAATAGCCAGGCATGGTGGTGCACACCTGTAGTTGCAGCTACTTGAAAGGCTGAGGCAGAAGGTTCTCCTGGGTCCAGCAGGTTGAGGCTGTGATGGCCGTGAGTGTGACCATGCCACTGTACTCAAGCCTGGGTGGCAGAGAGAGATTCCAACTAAAAAAAAAAAAAAAAAACCCCAAAAAAAGCCATCCTCAGAGATTCTGCTTTATCAGGTCCAGGATAGACCCATGTGGTAGACACTGTGGGTTGCTTTCCCAAAATCCATTCTTCTCTTCCTTCCTACTTAAAAATAATTTTGTTCAAGGAAGGCAGTGTGCCCAGGTAAAAATACCCATATTCTCAGACTCTCTTACAGCAATGGGTGGCCATGTGACAGAGTTTTGGCTAAGGAGATGTAAGTAGAAATCTGCTTGGGATTTCTGGAAAAGTTTCTGCTTTCTTTTTTTTTTTTTTTGAGTTGGAGTCTCACTCTGTCGCCCAGACTGGAGTGCA
>NW_007256971.1:0-1870 GCF_000164805.1 Carlito syrichta | reverse complement strand
CCTTCCTCCAGATATATGCATGGTCTATTCCTTACCTCCTTTAAAAGTTTGCTCAAGCCGGGTTCCGTGGCTCAGCCTGTAATCCCGCGCCTGGGGAGGCTGAGGTGAGTGGATTGCCTGAGCCCGAGGGTTCGAGACCTGCCTGGGCAACTTGGTGAGACCTCATCTCTACAGTAAATTAAAAAAAAAATTAGCCGGGCATGGTAGCGCGCGCCTGTAATTCCGGCTACTCGGAAGGCTGAGGCGGAAGGATCGCCAGAGCCCAGCGGGTGGAGGCTGCGGTGGCCGGGAGTGGCCACTGCACTCCAGTCTGGGCAACAGAGTGAGACTCCAACTCAAAAAATAAATAAATTATTTAATAATAATAATGATGATGATGATAATTTAAAACTCAGCTGGGTGCAGTGGCTCATCTATAATCCCAGCACTTTGGGAGGCTGAGGTGGGAGTATTACTTGAGCCCAGGAGTTCAAGACCTGCCTAGGCAACATAGCAAGATCTCATCTGAGATAGATAGATGGATGATAGATAGATAAGTAGCTCTATCGATCTCAGAGAACAGTTGCAGGAATAGTACTTCACTAAGAACTCCCTATACTCTTTACTCAGACACTCCATTCAAGTTTTGCCACGTATCCAAAGAATAGCCTTTATAGCTAAAGGACCCACTCTGGGATCCTGGGTTGCACTTAGTTGTCCTGTCTCTCAGTCTCCTATCGAGAACTCTTTGGTTCATTCTTGATCTTAATGCCCCTAAGAGTCTTTCTACTACAAGTTAGCTCATTAGTAGATAGTCCCTTAATTTGCTGATGTCTCCTTTTCTTTTTTTTTTTTTTTTTTGAGTTCGAGTCTCACTCTGTCACCCAGACTGGAGTGCAGTGGCCGCTCCCGGCCACCGCAGCCTCGACCTGCTGGGCTCCGGCAATCCTTCCGCCTCAGCCTTCCGAGTAGCTGGAACTACAGGCAGATGCTACCACGCCCCGCTAATTTTTTGATTTATTGTAGAGATGAGGTCTCGCCAAGTTGCCCAGGTGGGTCTCGAACCCGCAGGCTCAGGCAATCCACTCACCTCAGCCTCCCAAAGGCGCGGGATTACAGGCTGAGCCACCGAGCCCGGCTGCTGATGTCTCTTATGGTTAGACACTTAGTGGTGCACAGAAGCAATGCTGTGGGTTTCTCACAGTATCCCATCAGGTGGCACTTGATAACACTGCTTTGGCCCATTACTGGTGATATTACCCTTGATCACTTGATTAACATGGTGTCTGCCAGCTGTCTCAGTCATAGAGTTACTCTTTATCCTTTTTAATTAATAAGTATCTTATGAGGCGATACTATGAAACTTTAAAAATATCTCACTCAGCAGGGGTCCGTGCCTCAGCCTGTAATCCCACACTTTGGGAGGCTGAGGTGAGTGGATGGTCTGAGCCCGAGGGTTCAAGACCCGCCTGGGCAACTTGGCAAGACCTCATCTCTACAATACATCAAAAAATTAGCCAGGTTTGGTAGCGCACACCTGTAGTTCCAGCTACTCGGAAGGCTGAGGCGGAAGGATCACTGGAGCTCAGCAGGTGGAGGCTGTGGTGGCCGGGAGCAGCCACTGCACTCCAGTCTGAGTGACTGAGTGAGACTCCAACTTATACAAAAAAAAAAAAATTGTAGAGATGAGGTCTCTCCATATTGCCCAAGCTGGTCTCGAACCACTGGACTCAGTCAGTCCATCTCCCAAAGTGCTGGGATTATAGGCTGAGCCACTGAGCCCAGCCATACCCCACGTTCTTGTTTTCTTTTTTTGAGTTGGAGTCTCACTCTGTTGCCCAGACTG
Organism: Carlito syrichta; assembly: GCF_000164805.1. Classification (NCBI taxonomy): domain Eukaryota; kingdom Metazoa; phylum Chordata; class Mammalia; order Primates; family Tarsiidae; genus Carlito; species Carlito syrichta. The sequence continues at coordinate 45 of NW_007256971.1, read as the reverse complement.
GAGTGCAGTGGCCACTCCCGGCCACCGCAGCCTCGACCTGCTGGG
>NW_007256970.1:2214-2940 GCF_000164805.1 Carlito syrichta | reverse complement strand
TGACTTAACCAGCTAGCCAGCTGGCTAGCCAGTAGACTTAACTAGCTAGGTACCTAGCTACAGAGGTGGATAGCCAGCTGACTTAACTAGGTGACATAACTAGCCAGCTAGGTGGCTAGCCAGCTGACTTATCTAGCTAGCTACCTACATAGCCCACTGGAATGCCAACTGACTTAACTTCCTAGCTACCTAGGTAATCTGATGGCTAGCAATTTGACATAACTAGGTTACTTAATTAGCTAGTCAACTGGCTATCCAGATTACATAACTTGCTTGCTCCCCAGCTAGGCATCTGGCTAGCCAGCAGACATAACTAGCTGAGATAACTAGCTAGCCAACTGACTTAACTCACTGACTTAAGTATCTAGCTACCTAGCTAGACAGCTGACAACTGGCTAGCTAAGTATCAAGCTAGCCAGCTGACTTAACTAGCTGACTTAACTAACTTACTACCCTCCATAAATAGCTGACTTAATTAGCTTGCTAACTATCTAGCCAGCTGACGTAACTAGATAAAATAACAAGCTTCACAGCTGGCTAGCCATCAGACTTAATTAACTTCAAATAGCTAACCAGCAGGCTAGCCAATAGATTTAACGAGCTAACTTAACTAGCCAGCCAGTTGTTTAACCAGCTGACTTAACTAGCATGCCAGCTGACATAACTAGCTAGCTACGTAACTAGCCAGTTGGGTAGCTAGCTGACTTAACTAGCTAACTTAACCAG
>NW_007256970.1:0-665 GCF_000164805.1 Carlito syrichta | reverse complement strand
ACTTATCTGCCTAGCAACCTGGCTATCCAGTTGGCTAGCTGGCTGACTTAACTAGCTGAATTAAGTAACTAGCCAGCTGGCTAGCCAGCTGACTTTACTATCTAGCTACCCACGAAGCCCACTGGCTTGCCAGTTGACTTAAATTTCTAGCTACCTAGTTAAACAGCTGGCTAGCTAGCTGACGCAAGTAGGTGTCTTAACTAGCTGGCCAGCTGACTTAACAAGCTAGCCAACTCAATTTACCAGCTGACATAACTAGTTAGTTACCTAGCTAGTCAGCTAAATTTACATCTGACTTAACTAGCTTTTTACATAGCTAGCCAGCAAGGTAGCCAGCTGACTTAATGAGCTGACTTAACCAGCTAGCCAGCTAGCTAGCCAGCTGTCTTAACTAACTGTCTTAACTAGTTAGCCAGCTGACTGGCCTGCTGACTCAACTGGCTCTCTACATAGCTAGCCACCTGGCTAAGCAGCTGACTTATGTAGCCGACTTTATTAGCTAACTAGCTGGCTAGCCATCTGACTTGACTAGCTCACTACCTGGCTAGCCAGTTGGATAGCCAGCTGACTAAACGAGCTGATTAATTAGCTTGCCTGCTTGCAAACCAGATGAATTAACTAGCTTGTCACCTAGCTAGCCAGCTGCCTAGTCAACTGACTTAACT